>NW_025204083.1:0-9051 GCF_004010195.1 Chiloscyllium plagiosum
CCTTGAGGACCTGTACTTCAATTTACTTCCTAGAGCTTGATAATCCCCAAACATGTCCTCCACCCTAGCTTTGCCTATGTTGTTAGTCCCAACGTGGACCACAACAACTGGATCCTCCCCCTCCCGCTCCAATATCCTTACAAGCCGGTCGGAGATGTCCCACACCCTGGCACCGGGCAGGCAACACACCATGCGAGACTCCTGATCCGGCTAAGGAGCTATGAACCTGCACTCCAAGGTCTCTTTGTTCAGCAACACTCCCAGGACCTTACCATTAAGTGTATAAGTCCTGCCCTGGTTTATTCCTCCACTCCCTATCTCCACACTGCAGCCTTCATGTCCCTTCATCCCACAGGATTCCCAAAATACCTTGTCAGATCAAGTCAAACAAGGATCAATTACCACAAGCAGGGATGGATTCTCCCGATATTCTGCACTGGGAATCGTTCCGGGATGGAAGGGTCTGGCTCAAATTCCTGCCCAGGTCCCCGAACCTAATCTCGATCATATCCATCACCCGCCCCACAAACTCCCAGGAATACGACACCCAGTTTGTGGGATCTCCCCATGTAGTTTAACCTCAGGAGCCAGTGAGACCTCGAGAAAGATCCTGATTAATTTCAAGGCTGCCATTTTGATCAGCGTCCGCTCCCCCACCCCACCCCCCCGCCACTTTCAGTTCGGACCCGATCTCAGGTTGCCGCTCAGGACACCAAGCTGGGGAACAGGGTGTCAGGGGTCAGGGGTCAGCTTACCATGCTGAGGGTGATCCGTCGCCTCCCCTCCGGGTTGACCTGTTCCTTGATCTCCTTGAGCTGCTCCTGCAAGCTCCTCACTGTCTCCTGAAACACAAGAGAGGCTCCTGTTGAACAAAGCTTGGTCAAAATGCACCCCACCCCTCCCCCGCCATTTATGGTGCCTGAAGGCCAAAGGTCAGAGGCCTGGCAACAGTAGGCCTCAGGCCTTTGCCCCCCCTCCCCCCCACCCCTTGGCGACCATCCAGCTCTCTGTGTCTCAGAGATGCAGAATCTCTTCACCACCCTCCCATACATCAGCGCCCACTCCCCATTATCCCAAGGAACCAATTTACCCCTTTGCACCCTGCACTCCCAGACATGGATTTGAGGGCCGTGTAACTGGAAGGGATAGAGCCTAAGCTTGAGATCGTTAAGGCCTTATGTTATAAAACCAGAGATTGACACCCCCCCCCATCTGAGAACTAAAACTGAAACACCCAGATAGAAAGTGCCTGACCCTCTAACCTGTAAAAAAGGCGTGTGAAAGGTGGGGTCACCTGCTTCTCAGCTGCTTCTAGTGTTAAATAAAATAACTCCCTGATACTCACTTTAAAGTCAACAAGTCCCAATTTATCATCCTCTAACAGTGAACAACTTAACTAAACTATTAACAAACCAAATAAATCCCTTCTAACTACTGGCTATGGGCAGCACAGTGGCTCAGTGGTTAGCACTGCTGCCTCACGGCGCCAGGGTCCCAGGTTCGATTCCAGCTTCGGGTGACTGTCTGTGTGGAGTTTGCACATTCTCCCCGTATCTGCGTGGGTTTCCTCCGGTTTCCTCCCACAGTCCAAAGATGTGCAGGTTAGGGTGGATTGGCCATGCTAAATTGTCCCATAATGCACAGGGATGTGTAGGTTAGGGTGGATTGGCCATGCTAAATTGTCCCATAGTGCCCAGGGATGTGTAGGTTAGGGTGGATTGGCCATGAAATTGTCTCAGTGTTAGGTGCATTAGTCAGGTTTAAATATAGGGTACGGGAATGGGTCTGGGTGGGTTACTCTTTGGATGGTTGGTGTGGATTTTTTGGGCCGAAGGGAATCTCATCTCATCATTCCCGCAAAAAAGCAAAATTCCAATGCTGCGCTGTTCCAATAAATATGAGTCCCAACTATAAGTAAAAATACTAGAATTTACTCTCTTGAAATTACAGCCAGGTTACATGCCTTCTGGAATGTTCTGTGCCTTCTCTGTCAATTCTTCTGTCAGGGATATTAAGTAGTTGTGCTGTTGGCACTGTCATTTTGTAGATGGCACTTTCCGTAAGACACACAGGAGGCTGTAAGAGCCAGCGATTCTCTCTCAAGGGCTGAGGACATATTAGCTCTGGTGGATGGCAGTTAGCTCTGGGGTCTCTGACTAACTGACCCTTTCTTTTTTACTCATGATGCCACATCAAGTTCTCAGACAGTAGGATTGGTCCAATGTTCCCAAAACTTTCAGATTTAAATGTAATTGTTTTTTTCTCGTATCTCAGTATGTGGCTCAAACTGAGTGGCTAAATTCAAAAGCCTGTGGCCTTGATTAAAAACTGCCTCTTGGCCGGTTAAGTACGGCCTATCGGTATAAATATTTCAGTTCGGGCTCTCAGTGCTCTTGCAAACTCTCAGGCTCTTGCTCACAGCCATTCATTTTAAATTCCTAAACACAGAAAAAGCACACAATCTTTTAAAAGGACCATGCAATTCTTTCTCTAGTGGCACTTTACAAATGCCCTGTTCTCACAAGCTGCCTTCCAACACTAATGACGCATTGACATCCTTGTTCCCGTGACTTAAAGCCTCGATGAACGGAATTTGGGATAAGTCCTTTCCAAACCCTGTGATGTTTACACTCTCACAAAATTCCAACGTCCCCAGTCTTCTCCCCAAGCTAACATCCCTGTCCGTACCTCCCCCGCCACTCCACCGGTCACGTACCTCTCTGTCCGCCACCCGTTTCTGAATCAGAGATAGCTCCTGCTGCAGACGTCGGTTCTGGGTCTCCTTCTCCTCCTCCACACTGCTCAGTCTCTCCAGCCACTGAAATTCCAGCTCCTCAAAACCCTTCTGCGCCACTTCCAGGGCTTCAGCCTCCTGCACAGAAAGAGCCCGCGCATCAGAACGATCTGACCACCAACTGGCCTACAATCTACCCACACTCGGAGCACTGTGCGCAGTTCCAGTCTCCGTATCCCTCAGTTAGACCCACACTCGGAGCACTGTGCACAGTTCCAGTCTCCGTATCCCTCAGTTCGACCCACACACAGAGCACTGTGCACAGTTCCGGTCTCCATACCCCTCAGTTAGACCCACACTCGGAACACTGTGCACAGTTTCGGTCTCCGTATCCCTCAGTTAGACCCACACTCGGAGCACTGTACACAGTTCCAGTCTCTGTCTCCCTCAGTTAGACCCACACTTGGAGCACTGTGCACAGTTCCAGTCTCCGTATCCCTCAGTCAGACCCACACAGAGCCAACAGTTTGACGATGCTCATGGCCGCTCACCTCCTGCGGCTGTTCTCGATGCTGCCCCCTGAGCCCATCCTCAGCCGATCGCTCTGCCTCCCCCAGGCTCCTCCGGGCTGCCTCCACTCTCCTCTGTGCTCTCTCCAGCTCGCTCCTGGCCTGGAAACAGTGAGAGAGAGAGACAGTGGGTTAGAAACCATTCCCAATTGCAGGGAGTAAGCGCGTGACTCTTCACCTCCCAGGGTGACCCGTTCACTGCCTGTCCCTACGACCCCTCCAATCTCCATACTAACCCCTGGGAGGTGAAAGGTTAAAGTTCACGCCTGAGGTCTGTGGGACCGTAGGCTGATGCAGGAATGGTGACAACCCCACCAAACGATCAGAGGATGCCAATCTCAGAGGCTGGGTACCATCTGGTGCTGAACCCCCAGAGAGTCTGAAGCAAAGATTTGTAGAGTCATGCAGCCCGGAAACAGACCCTTCGGCCCAACCCGTCCATGCCGACCCAGATATCCCAACCCAATCTAGTCCCACCTGCCAGCACCCGGCCCATATCCCTCCAAACCCTTCCTATTCATATACCCATCCAGATGCCTCTTAAATGCTGTAATTGTACCAGCCTCCACCACATCCTCTGGCAGCTCATTCCATACACGTACCACCCTCTGTGTGAAAAAGTTGCCCCTTAGGTCCCTTTCCCCCCTTACCCCGAACCCATGCCCTCCAGTTCTGGACTTCCCCCACCCCAGGGAAGGGACCTTGACTGTTTCCAGGTACCCCCGAATTTTGAAGGACCTATGTTCGTGCCTGATCTCGCTATCCGAAAAGAAATCCAAAGAGGATTTTGGCTTTTACGAGAAACGGCTAACGTTTTCCCGAATAAATGAATGCCCCTTTGCTTTACGTCATTCCGGCCTACCAAAGGTTCCATCGGAACGCTCTGCTTTCGGATAGCTGGGGAATACCTGTACCCAATCCGTGCCCCTCATGATTCTATAAGCCTCGATGAACAGCTCACCTCCTCAGCCTCCAACACTCCAGGGAAAACGGTCTCCTTCTAACTCAAACCCTGCATTCCCAACACCATCCTGGTAAATCTCTTCTGAACCCCCTCCAGCCGGATAATATCCTTCCTCTAACAAGGAGATCAGAAGTGGACACGCAGAGTTCCAGAGGAGGCCTCGCCAATGTCCTGTACAACCTCAACAGGACATCCCAACTCCTGTACTCAAAGATCTGAGCAATGAAGGCGAGCGTAGGAATACAAGGAGTTAATGAGTGTCACAGAGCTAGGCCCTTTTTATTTTCCAAAAGCTGTTCCTTGGCTCAAGGAGACTCTGTCCTTGATTTTTTTCAGAGGGTAATAAACAAGGCCGGTCTCCGATCAGTCTGGTTTGGCACAGAGGTGAAAAGGATTTTGAGAGGCCTTTTGTTTATATGTGAACAGATGAGACTTCAGGTCAAAGTGGTCATGTTTTAGAAGTGACCTGTATAAAGACAGGAGGGTGGTCAACTCCCTAGCTGAGCAATTTAGTTCAGTCTAGAACTGGTTGGCAGTTCAACAGTGAGCTGTATGGAAACTCTCTCTCCTGCCCTTCTAATCTCAACTTGAAAGCATCTGACCCCTTGTTGTATTGTGTTTTAAAGGGGGTTTAGTTATTGGGACTGTTGTGGATGTTCGGAACAGCATCATTAAGTCTAGTTTGGATAGACCAAATTCTGTAGGGGTTCTTCATTGTGTTTTTCGTGTTTCGTTGTGTCATTTTGTGAATAAATGTTTTGTCTGTTTTAAAACCTGGTGGTCAACCTCACTAACTTAATCTGGGTAACTTTCACTGTACACCTACCAAAACACATTGTAAAGTTATAGTCTGGGCTGCCTGCTTAAGAATGTTTTGAGTGGTCTGGCCTAGTCATAGAGATGTACAGCACGGAAACAGACCCTTCGGCCCGACCCGTCCGTGCCGACCCAGTTATCCCAACCCAATCTAGTCCCCACCTGCTAGCACCTGGCCCATATCCCTCCAAACCCTTCCTATTCATATACCCATCCAGATGCCTCTTAAATGTTGCAATTGTACCAGCCTCCACCACTTCCTCTGGCAGCTCATTCCACACACGTACCACCCTCTGTGTGAAAAAGTTGCCCCTTAGGTCTCTTTTATATCTTTCCCCTCTCACCCTAAACCTTTGCCCTCTAGTTCTGGACTCCCCCACCCCAGGGGAAAGACTTTGTCTATTTATCCTATCTATGCCCCTCATAATTTTGTAAACCTCTATAAGGTCACCCCTCAGCCTCCGACGCTCCAGGGAAAACAGCCCCAGCCTGTTCAGCCTCTCCCTGTAGCTCAGACCCTCCAACCCTGGCAACATCCTTGTAAATCATTTCTGAACCCTTTCAAGTTTCACAACATCTTTCCGATAGGAAGGAGACCAGAATTGCATGCAATATTCCAACAGTGGCCTAACCAATGTCCTGGATAGCCTCAGTACTCTGACCAATAAAGGAAAGCATACCAAACGCCTTCTTCACTATCCTATCTACCTGTGACTCCACTTTCAAGGAGCTATGAACCTGCACTCCAAGGTCTCTTTGTTCAGCAACACTCTCTAGGACCTTACCACTAAGTGGTAAAGACAATGACTGCAGATGCTGGAAACCAGATTCTGGATCAGTGGTGCTGGAAGAGCACAGCAATTCAGGCAGCATCCGAGGAGCAGCAAAATCGACGTTTCGGGCAAAAGCCCTTTATTCCTGATGAAGGGCTTTTGCCCGAAACGTTGATTTTGCTGCTCGTCAGATGCTGCCTGAATTCCTGACCATTAAGTGTATAAGTCCTGTGAAGATTTGCTTTCCTAAAATGCAGCACCTCACATTTATCTGAATTAAACTCCATCTGCCACTTCTCAGCCCATTGGCCCATCTGGTCCAGATCCTGTTGTAATTTGAGGTCTTCACTGTCCAGTACACCTCCCATTTTGGTGTCATCTGCACCAAACTTGGGGGTGTAGTGGACAGCGAAGATAGTCCCGAACACCAAGGACTGAGTGTTGAAATGACAGCGATACCTGCCTTGCTTGCTGAAGTATGAACACGTCCCCAGTTTTCCCAGAGTTACTTCCCAGACTCCCTCCTGGTGCCAACAATCCCGTCGCAATCTCTATTTAAATTGCAACATAGCGTGCGCAGGTCACAGCGATTTCTACAACAGCAGCGAACCCTGCCAGTGGGGCAATGAGCCAGTGCAGAGCAAATTCAGTCAACAAGGCAACGGGAGATGAGATTGTCACAATATCTGTCTTTTTCCAAGGTTACGCTACCCTCGAGTATTTTTGTCCCCAGAGAGGTGGTAATTAGCCAGGCTAGAAACTGGGCTGGATTTGAAAGGTTTCTTGGGGCCCTTTTTGTTTACGCCAAACAGATAATGCCTAACGTTTTATTGTCTTTGAAAAAACCCGGTATAATCGAAGGGGAGTGGCCAGCTAGCTGCGGAGATAGCCTTCATTTAGATTCGAGGTTCTTAATTCAGTTCAGCAGCAGCAGCATGTGTGTTTGTGCATCTGTCTGTGTGTGTGGGTGAGTGCACGTGTGTGTGTGTGTGAGTGCGTCTGTATGTCTGTGTGGGTGTGTGTGGGTGTGCACGCGTGCGCGCGTGTGTCTGTGTTGTGTGTGCGTGGGTCTGTGTGTACATGTGCGTGCGCCCACGATTGGGTCTGTGTGTGCATCTGCACGTCTGCGTGTGTTTGTGCATGTGTCTGTGTGTGCGTGTGTCTGTGTGCGCGCGTGCATGTGCATGTGTGCACGCGTGTGTGGGTCCGTGTGCGCACGCGCGTTTCTGCGCGTGTGTCTGCACGTGTGTCTGCGTGACAAAAGGCTGCTGGGGCAAGTCCAGCCAGGTACTCTCTCTCTCTCTGACTTAAAACCTGTAAGGTTTTGTTTCATTTTTAACTCTTTGTGCTCAGGGATGTGTTTATTGGGGCTGGTGCGAGTATTTTCAGAACAGCATCATTAAGTTGGGATAGCCTGTTGGGTTTTGGATGGGATAAGTGATCCGGTATTCTAGTTTCAGTTCATCGTGTTCCATTCTGTAATTTTGTGAATAAATTCTGATTCTTTAAAACTTGGCAGTTGGATCAGCTAATTCACTCTGGGGATTATCCCCTATATACTTACCTACTCCGAATAACAATGTTATGGTCTGAGTGACCTGCCTAGAAATCTTCTGTAACGAGATATGTTCCCAAATCGAAACAGTGGTGCTGGAAAAGCACAGCAGGTCAGGCAGCATCCGAGGAGCGGGAGAGTCAACGTTTTGGGAATAAGCCCTTCGTCAGGAATGAGGCTTGTGGGCTGGGGGGCTGAGAGATAAAGGGGATGAAGGGCTTATGCCCAAAACATCGATTCTCCTGCTCCTCGGATGCTGCCTGACCTGCTGCGCTTTTCCAGCACCGCGCTCCCGACTCTGATCCCCAGCATCTGCAGCCCTCACTTCCTCAAATTCCCCAGTCAAGGCCGGTCTGAGTTCAAGAAGGGAGGGGGTCAGAGGTTGGTATTTTTCGGAGACAGAGCTAACACCGGTGGAGATTTGGAATGTGACACCGATATAGTGAATTTACAGAGAGGTCGTGACACACTCAAAGACTGCGCTGTGGGGAAAATGGGGAGGTGTTGTTTATGGAAGAATAAAATTATTATTTCAACAGAGAGGAATTACAACAAGCTGCAACACACACAGGGACATGGGGGAACCCGTGTGTGTTTGTGCATCTGTCTGTGTGTGTGTGTGTGTGTGTGGGTGAGTGCACGTGTGTGTGTGTGTGAGTGCGTCTGTATGTCTGTGTGAGTGTGTGTGGGTGTGCATAGAACACAAGCAAGCTGGCCCTACGGGGAGACCACACCCAGAATACTGGGAGCGGTTTAGGTCCCATTATTTAAGGAAAGATATCATTTCATTGGAGGCAGCTCAGAGAGGGGGGTCCCTGGGAGGGAGGGATAGTCTCGTGAGCAAAGGCTGCCCAGTTGGGACTCTACTCCCTGGGGGTTTAGAGAGAATGAGAGGGGATCTGACTGGAACAAACAGGGGGCTGGACAGGGTCAATGTTAAAAGGTTTTAACCCCCCCCCCTCCCCATGGGAGAGGCTAGGACCCAGGGGGTACCGTCTCTGAATAAAGGGGCACCAATTTCAGACAGAGATCAGGAGGAATCCCCTCTCTCAGAGGGTGGTGGGTCTTTGGAACACCCTTACCACAGAGAGCCAGGGGGAGGGGGGGGAGGGTGCAGATTCCTTGTGTATAGTTAAGGCCGAGATAGATTTCCGATCAGTCGGGGAATCATGGGAAAGGGGAGGTGAGGAACATCGGATCAGCCACAATCCTGTGGAATGGGGCACTAGGCTTGAGGGGCCGAATGGCCTCACCCCATCCAACAGGTATGGCCAGAAAGAGGCAGGGAGAGACAACACTGACCATTCCGAGTGAACTCTCCTCCCATTCTGCAAAAGGAGTGCAGTTGGAGAAAGGACAGAACGCAAGAGCAGCCAATTGTACTCCCCCCAAGGGTCAGCAAACACCCAGTGGGCTGAATGGCCTCCGAGAGAAGCAACTTGGAGACTTGGGGCCATTGGAACCACAAGAGGTCATCAGATGGCTGGCAGCCTGCAATACCAGGGCCGGCCACACGGTGGCAGAGCATGACCACCTTCCATTGGAGAAGGGCTCCCCTCAGAGACAGAGTGTCACAGAGATGGACAGCACGGAAACAACCAGGGGTGAGATACAGAGAAAGGCTCCCTCTACACTGTCCC
>NW_025204084.1:0-1863 GCF_004010195.1 Chiloscyllium plagiosum
GCAGAAACTACTAGACAGGGCAGGGAGCTGGTGAGCGTGCGTCTGGATGGCTCTTCAGAGGGGTTGACTGGCCTACTTCCACACTGTAGAGATTGAATGATTTACTGTAGTCGTGTTTGCCCCGGATCACAGCGCGCAGAACCTCCCACCTTCCACCAAATCAAAAGACAAGTTCCACCCTGCCCTCTCATATGTGTGTTATCTGTCTGCTTAATCGTTTCCAGTGAATACGGCCCAAATCCCGCTGCTGTCAGTAAGCTTTAAAATGCTCAGGAAACAATACCTGCGGTACTGAAAACCGTAAGGTTTCTAATGATAACAGTGACTGATTCACTCCTTCTGATATACAGCAGTGGAAATACGATATTGGAGGCTGAAAGAAATGAGCAGTTTAAAACAAGAACCCACCTAACCCTTCACTCAGCTCCCCACTCAGCACACTGTACTTACTGCCGGTAAACCTTAAAGCACTTCATCCCCACAGTGCAATGAATTCCCACTTTCCACTAAAATTCTGGATGTACTCAATCACTCAGTTGCTGTCCCACAAATTAAAGTTTTCACTGTAACTTGTTCTGTGCAACGAACCAGAATTGATCAGGGACCTCGAAGTGAAGGAGCCATTGGGAAGTAGTGACCATAATACATTAAGCTTCAATCTGCAATTTGAGAAGGAGAGGGTACAATCGGAAGAGACAATATTTCTGTTGAATAAAGGGAACTATGGAGCTATGAGGGAGGAGCTGGCCAAAGTTCAATGGTGCAATACCTTAGCAGGGATGACATTGGAGGAACAATGGCAGATATTTCTGTGTATAATGCAGAAGATGCAGGATCAGTTCATTCCAAAAAGGAAGAAAGATCCTAGAATAAATGTCCAGAGAAAGGATGTAGGTACCGTAACAACGTTTCAAAGAAATTTGGACAAGTACATGAATAGGAAATGTTTGAAGGAATATGGGCGAAACACAGACAGCTGGGACTAATTTAGTTTGAAAACATAGTCAGTATGGGCGAGTTGGACCGAAACTGTTCTAAAACCATTTCCTTGCTTTCCCCCATAAACATCCACTTCTTTGTTGTTCAAAAATCAGACAAAGTCAGCCTTGAATACATTCAATGACCCCCTAACTGCAGGAAGACATCCCCACTTCTGAACCCAATTCGTCTTGTTAACATACCACTTGCCTTGCTGATTGCTTGCTGCACCTGTCTGACAACTGGTACTGACTGGTGTGGAATGACACTGAGCCCCCTTTGTACATTCACACATCATTCCTGATGAAGGGCTCATGCCCAAAACGTCAACTCTCCTACTCCTGGAATGCTGCCTGACCTGCTGTGCTTTTCCAGTGCCACACTTTTCGACTCTGATCTCCAGCATCTGCAGTCCTCACTTGCTCCTCATCCCAATATATCACCATTTAAACAACACACCTCCTTTCTGGGTTTTTTTTTCACAGCAGAGGCTATAATTTTACATTGTGGTACTGCATTTGACATGTGTTTACCAATTGTGGACTTCTCTACATCGGGGAGACTTGGGGAACAGTTCGCCGAGCATCGTACCTGGGCCCGCAGAGGCCGACCGGACCTCCCAGTCACCAGCCATTTTAATCCCCCTTCCCACTCCCTTTCTGACATAACCATCTTTGGCCTCCTCCCTTACCACAATGAATCAAACTGCAAATTGGAGGAACAACATCTCATCTTCTGCCCGGGCTGCGTAGAGTTGGGAGGACTCAACATTGGGGAACTCAATTTCAAATAAGCTCCCTATCTTTCTAGCTCCTCCTCCTCCCTGCCACCAACCAGATTCCCTCCTCTCATTGATGGGGGCTAGAGGGTGGGGCTGGGGAGAAC
>NW_025204084.1:2352-3826 GCF_004010195.1 Chiloscyllium plagiosum
GGGGGATATGGGCGAAAGGCTGGAACTTGGGACTGGGTCAGCTTGGGACATCTGGTCAGCATGGATGAGTTGAAACAAAGGATCTGTTTCCGTGCAGTATGTCTCTAGATGTCTATAACTCTATGATTGAAACCAGACCTATTTACTGATAATCTTCCAACTGGACTTTTGTAGTGCACCCTGTTTCAGGAGATTTGTGGTGGGTACAAGTGGCACATGTCTCCTATCATCGGAATTCTGGAAAATATAAAGGGGCTGTTAAAAGTACTTCAACTTTGGGAACACTGGGTCTTGTGGAAGCAGGGCATATGACAAACCTTTTCAGAGAAAGTCTCTCCAACTGGTAGACTATAGACAGATTTCCCACGGAATATTACACAGATATTAAGAATGTTACATTCCGTAAAACATTTTCCTGAAAAGTGCAGAAGAATGCAATTTGCTTACATGAAACAAATGTTGGAGAGAAAGGAAACTGCCAAGATCAAAAGGCTGATGAATGTCAACATTTATCAGATTGTTTCAAGAACAGAAAAACCTGCCCTGGAGACACCCTGTAGAGGGTTGTCTCATACCTATTCCTTTAATTAGTTTTGTATGTCTTAATTGTTAAGTCATACCTAGCAAATGGAAAGATGGCTATGGTTTGTGGAGATCAGTCATCTCAGCTTCAGGACAACTCTGCAGGAGTTCATAGGCCGAACCATCTTCATCAATGACCTTCCTCCATCATAAGTTCAGAAGTGGAGATGTCACAATAATTGCAGATGTTCAGCACTATAAACAACTCCTCACAAACTGAAGCAGTTCAGTTTGAAATGCTACAAGATCTTAACCATATCCAATGGGCTGATGAGTGGCAAGAAGCATGAATGCCACGCAAATGTCACACAATGACTCATCCCCAAAAGAGATAATCTGACCACTGACCTGTGATATCAACAATGTTATTGTCACTAAATACCCCATGATCAACATCCTTGTGGTTTACCATTGAACAGAAACTCAACTAGATGAACCATATATACAAGTGGCTACAAGAGCAGGTCAGAGGCCAGAAATACTGCAGTGAGTAACTCACCTCCTGACTCTCCAAAACGTGTTCCAACTTCTACAAGCCACAAGTCAGCAGTGTAATGGAATACACCCCACTAGCTTGGATGGGGTTGCAGCTTCAACAGTATTTGAAACGCTTCATACCATCCAGGTCAATGTTCCCTGCTTGATTGGTACCATATCCACTGTTCAGAAGCAGTAGTGTGTAGTATCTACAAGATGCACTGCAAAAATTTACCAAAGCGCCTTACAAATTGCCTTTCAAACTAACAACCACTTCCATCTAGAAGGACGAGGAAAACAGATACATGGGAACATAACCTCTTGCAAGTACCCCTCCAAGCCACTCACCATCCTGACTTGGAAATGTATTACTGTTCCTTCAGTGTCACTGGTCTAAATCCTGGAATTCCTTCCC
>NW_025204084.1:4672-7236 GCF_004010195.1 Chiloscyllium plagiosum
ACTGAATATCATCCCTTACCAACATGGCCACCCCACCCCCTCTGCCCGTCAGTCTGTCCTTACGATAGCACGTGTATCCTTGAATATTCATTTCCCAGGCCCTGTCCACTTGAAGCCACGTCTCAGTTATCCCCACAATATCGTATCTGCCAATTTCCAAAAGAGCCTCAAGCTCATCCATCTTATGTCGAATGCTTCGTGCATTCATGTATAGTATTTTTAATTTGTTACTGCTCTCACCCTTCCCATCAACCCTTATTTCACTCAACCTTACAGGATGATGCCTTTCTGAGTTTTCTGCCTCATTAATACAGTTGTCTTTCTTGACTTCTCTTATTCTAACTTTCCCTTCAATTTCCTTTTTAAACATCCAGAGAATAGAAAAACCTGCACTGGAGACACCCTGAAGAGGGTTGTCTCATACCTATTCCTTCAATTAGTTTTATATGTCTTAATTGTTAAGTCATACCTAGCACATGGAAAGATGGCTCTGGTTTGTGGAGGTCAGTCATCTCGGCATCAGGACAACTCTGCAGGAGTTCATAGGCCGAACCATCTTCATCAATGACCTTCCTCCATCATAAGTTCAGAATTGGAGATGTTGCAATAATTGCAGATGTTCAGCAGTATAAACAACTCCCCACAAACTGAAGCAGTTCAGTTTGAAATGCTACAAGATCTTAACCATATCCAATGGGCTGATGAGTGGCAAGTAACATGACTGCCACGCAAATGTCACACAAGGACTCATCCCCAAAACAGATAATCTGACCACTGACCTGTGATATCAACAATGTTACTGTCACTAAATACCCCACAATCAACATCCTTGGGGTTTACCATTGAACAGAAACTTAACTAGATGAACCATATACTCACAGTGGCTACAAGAGCAGGTCAGAGGCCAGAAATACTGCAGTGAGTAACTCACCTCCTGACTCTCCAAAACGTGTTCCAATTTCTACAAGCCACAAATCAGCAGTGTAATGGAATACTCCCCACTAGCTTGGATGGGGTTGCAGCTTCAACTGTATTTGAAACGCATCATGCCATCCAGGTCAATGTTGCCTGCTTGATTGGTACCATAGCCACTGTTCAGAAGCAGTAGTGTGTAGTATAGTATCTACAAGACGCACTGCAAAAATTTACCAAAGCACCTTACAAATTGCCTTTCAAACTAACAACCACTTCCATCTAGAAGGACCAGGAAAACAGATACATGGGAACACAACCACTTGCAAGTACCTCTCCAAGCCACTCACCATCTTCACTTGGAAATGTATTACTGTTCCGTCAGTGTCACTGGTCCAAATCCTGGAATTCCTTCCCTCAAGACGTTGTGGGTCACCGTACAGGATGTGGATTGCAACGGTTCAAGAAGGCAGCTCACCACCACATTCTCAAGGAGAACCAAACGCTGGCCAGCCAGCGACGCCCATGTACCGGAAGTAGATTTTAATAAATTATTGAAACAGAGTGTTGGAATCTGCAAACTAAAGAAAATCAACGTTAAGAAGGGTCAGATGGAGAGCATTCATTCGGTGCTTATTTGAGAACAGATAAAGAGCGATTATACTGACACTGAATTGGAACTAGAGTTTAGAGTTAAACACCTGTAATGTTCCACTCAATATATAAATCTAAAATCGATGAAAGATTTGCCCCTGACGTGTACTTCACTAACACGTGAATAGGACAGTTAAGAAGGCATATGGGATACTGGATTTCATGACATTAATGGCACCTTGAATTCCCATGATCCCATGCGATCGAGAAACCTCTCTATGGACCCCTGGCTGTGCGCATGCGTGCGGTGAGGCACAGTTACTGAGTGTGGGAGAGAAATGGCGCCGGCGGCTGAAGGAACCGGAACAGAAACCGCTGGAAAAGCTGAGCAGGTCCGGCAGCGCCTGTCCAGAGAAATCGAGGAGGTGTTTCGGGTCCGGTGATCCTCCTTCAGAACAGGAGCAGGTTTCAGAAACATCCCGGGGAGAGGAGACAGTGAGACAGGGTAGGATTGGGAACCGCGGGAGGAGGGAGACTGGGGAGTTTATAAACTCCGATGGGGAGGCCTGAGGCCGCGAATAAAACCTCCCCAGGCCCACTTCACCACCGAAGGAGCTCTCGGGTTGCCCGGGCAACAGGGCGCCATCTTTGTAAGTATAAACTCCGAGGGGGAGGCCTGAGGCCGTGAATAAAACCTCCCCAGGCCCACTTCACCACCGAAGGAGCTATCGTGTTGCCCGGGTAACAGGGCGCCATCTTTGTAAGGTTAAGGCGCGTGTTGACTTGGGGCGGGGAGCGCGGGCGGCCATCTTGGTGAGGGCACCATCAGCTGTCATTTCCGGGAGAGAAGTGACAGTTGGTGTCATTCAACTAGTATTTCCTCATTTCACTCTGAGAGACCTGGCCCTGAGCTTGGTTTGTGTGGCCTTAAAACAGGACAAGGGAGTGGGAGAGAGAGAGAGATCTAGAATGACACGAAGGCGGACTGTGAATTTGAGGTGAATGAATCTGATCATTTGTGGAGCTGGAACAGAAACTGGGTACTTCCAAGATCGCAG
>NW_025204084.1:7641-9052 GCF_004010195.1 Chiloscyllium plagiosum
TGAGCCAATTTGTACGCCACTCCTTTGGATCTAGTCCTATCCATCATGTCCCTTGTTAGCCGTGGCTGTGCCACCTTCTGTGTTTTATTTTTTCAGACAGGAATGGACAACTGTTGCAGTTCCTCCAGGTGCTCTTTAAATGTTTGTCATTTCTTTCAATAATGTTCCTTCATTTGTTGTGGCCTGATTGTGCCTCTGCCGTTGTAATTTCCTTGCTTTAGATTTAAGTTCCCAGTCGCAGAATCACCTCTGTTCCTCTCCATTTTAATGGAAAGTTCTCTCACTCAGTTCTTCACTATTCCGCAAGAGGCTTCTTACAGCTACATTGCCAATTATTCCCTTCTCATGAAGAAATTAATATTTTGGAATTAAATTGCCATTGTTCAGCAGAACCATAGCCACTTTTGGAATGTTGTGTGCAGTTCTGGTCTCAGTCCTATCAGAAGGATGTTGTGAAACTTGAAAGGGTTCAGAAAAGATTTACAAGGATGTTGCCAGGGTTGGGGGGTTTGAGTGAAATGGAGAGGCCAAGCAGACTGAGGCTGTTTCCCCTTGCGCGCTGGAGGCTGAAGTTGATAAAATCATGAGAGGCATGGATGGAGTCAATAGTCAAGGTCTTTTCCTTGAGATGGGATACTCCAGAATGTAAGGGTAATAGGTTCAGGGTGGGCAGGTGGGGTGGGGAAGGGAAGGTTTAAAAGGGACGGAAGGGGCAACTTTTTCATTCAGAGGGCGGTGTGTGTAAGGAATGAGCTGCCAGAGGAAGTGGTGGAGGCTGGTGCAATCACAACATTTAAAAGGTATCTGGATGGGTATATGAATAGGAAGGGGTTAAAGGAAAATGGGCCAAGTGCTGGCAAACGGGCCTAGATTGTTTCTGGATACCTGATCGGCATGTTAACTTTCTCTCTGGTGTCGGTGTAATACCTTGATGTCTCCTTTTCTCCCCTTTCCAGGGGATGTTAACCATTTCGTGTTTCATTGTTCGTCAAGAAGCTGCATTGCAGGTTCACCCTGAATTGACACAGTATTTGTTTCCCAAAATCAGACCTGTTCAGTCTCAGCAGTATTCCAATATTGGGAAAGATATCAACTTTCAGGTGGAGTTATCCAAAGTTCAGAGAGATGTCAGACTTGACATTTTTGCTTTTCTGCCCCTGTAAGATCCTGAATCAGCACCTTCAGGAGAATTAGCGCAGAGTGAGAACAGAGGGGGAGAGAAGAGAGAGAGTGGGATGATGCTTTCAATTTTGTGGAGTAACAAAAGAAAAGAACGTTCTGCAGAAAGTAGAGTTGCTTGTTCTGAATTTCTACCCTGCACTGACAGTGATGATTTTTGTAATCTCTTTTCACAGACTTTTTGAAGATCTGAAGACAGAAGTTTCAAAATCAACAGATGAAGGGCTTATGC
>NW_025204085.1:0-2869 GCF_004010195.1 Chiloscyllium plagiosum
AATCTCTAATCTGACTCAGTTGTGAGGGTGTTACATTCAGGAGGTGATGGATCCTTACAGCCAGAACTTGTATCTCATCTTTCTCCTGTGACAGCAATCAAAATGGGGAGTCTGTCAGCACCATTTCTCTTGCTGGCTTGTATTTCTGAGTGAAGTCATAACTCTGAAACCTCAAGAATAACCTCTGTCTTGTTGACATTTTACGAAGATGATTCTTGTCGGTCTGCTCCTGTGGATGGTGATCAATGTCCAGGATGAACTTTCTCCCAGAGAAATATGTATGAACTTCTCATATCCATACACGACTGGCAAAAGTGCTTTTTCTATGTGGTATATCGGGTTTCAGCTGAGGGTAGAGCCTGGGATTCAAATGTTATTGGCTTTCCTTCTTGTTTCAGGGCTGTCCCAGCACCCTTTGGAGAAACAGCTCCTTATAGAGTGACAGATGGTTTCTGTTGTAGTATGACAGGCTGATCCTACTTGAGATTCAATAAGAGTGTACCAGAAGGATCTAACATTTATCCAGAAGCCAGATTTCCAGCAGGTATTCTCTGGACTGGAGTATCACTCTCTGGTCCTGAGGGCAGCAGTGGAAGAGAAATGGGGAAAGGACACAGCTGAGACTTTCCACTGAATGCCGAACCTGAACCTGTGCTCTTCAAAGTTCCCAGAAACATCCTTGAACGTTGACAGTGGGGTTCAGTTGGCTGGAGAGCTGGTTTACAGTGCAGAGTGATGCCAACAGTGTGGGTTCAATTCCTGCATGAATTGAGGTTCCCATAAAGGGCTCTTCTTCTCAACCTCTCCCTTCTCCTGTGCAGGGTGACCCTCAGGTTAAACTAGGACCAGTTGACTCACTCTCTCCAACGGACCACTCAGCCTGTGGTGACATTACCTTGAACTCATTGAATATTCACATCCTCTCCCAAATCCTTGCTAATTTTAGTTGGAGGAGAACCATGACAAATACCTCCCTAGTTTCTAATAGGTACAAACATCCACAGGGCTCCCTGCCTTTGAAATGTTCGAGCTCAGTGTTAATTTCCAGCTCCTTCTCCATTATTGACTTTGGATCCATTAGTCCAACACAAGGGCAGGTTGCAATCTGAATCTGACACATTCGAGTCTGAGTCCCAGTCAAGGGAGGAGCAGCTGAGTCACTTTCCCACTGCCCACCTCACAGTGTTTAATCTTCTCATGGATGGGACACAAACAACTCAGAACAGTCAGACTTTGTGTTTCTGATGGAGGTGGAGGATGGGCACAGGTATCTCACCCCATCCAATGTAAGTAATGGATGTTGGTCATTACATTATTTCCCTCGATCCTTGGCCTCCTCCTTCCTCATCTTCAGGATTATTTCCAGTCCATCCCTGACCCTGCTCAGTGAATTGGAGTGACTTTACACAGCTGTATTTCCTCATCTGTGTCCTCTTCTCCCCAACAATCGATTTCTCCACCCACTCCAAATTACTGCCTTCCCTCCTCCCTCAAAGTATCCTGTGATACGCTTTGGCATGTTTAATTAGTAAAGGTGCTATATAAATACATGTTGTTGTTGTAGTGTTGCCAGCTCCCCATGCTGTTGCCCATGCACTGTACCAGGTTGTACATTCTCTTGTTGCTGTTCCTGTTGTCAGCAGCAGCAAAGCATCCGATCTCTGCCTTGGACAGTACGCAATATGGAGCAAACAGATGGAAAACAACTTGTCTCATTGATTGTAGCTCAGGGTGACCACTCTCTCAGTCAGAGTCACAGTTTGTGCCCTGGGAATTAAAGATTATCAGATGGCTGTTTGTTGAAATATTCTTTTCATGAAGATTTATATCCACATTGTTTTTGGGTAAACTGCACATTATTTCTGTGTCCAATGCTTTCCTCCTCCACACAGGACATTCANNNNTCCCTCAGTGATCGATAACATCAGAAGATGGTGCTGCCTTTGACATATTTGGATTCACCTCTCAACATTCCCTTATTTTTTAATTGAACCATCAATGGATAACATTTCCTGCAGGCCTCTGTCCAGCTCAATGCTAGGGATGGCACAGTGGTCAGTGGTTAGCACTGCTCCCTCATACCACCAGGGACCCAGGTTTGATTCCAGCCTCAGGTGCCTGTCGGTGTGGTATTTGCCCATTCTCCCCGTACCTGTGTGGGTTTCCTCATACAATCCAAAGGAGTTCAGTTTAGGTGAGTTGGCCATGCTAAATTCCCCATAGTGTTCAGGGATGTGTTAGTTTGGGGTAAATGTAGTGGAATGGACTTGAATGGGATACTGTTTGGAGACCAATGTGGACCTGTTGGGCTGAAGGGCCTGTTTCCACACAGAAGTGATTCTATGAACGTTTATGCCACATTTTTCCATATTTCCAAGTTTACGAGACTGGTGCACACAGAGCTCAGCTCCGATTGTTCCAGGAAATCAATAACGCTGGTTATCAATGCAAAAGTACCTGCACAGGCAAATTTCTAGCACATATAGAATTCTCACATTGTGTGTCAGTTTCTCAATGTCCAGGACCCGCAGGCCACAGGTAAGGAGCTGGTATTACTTTATTTATGCTTTTAATCGGAATATGTTTACTATTTAAGTCCAGGTGGACAAAGTTGAATGTGAAATGTAAACCTGCTTGTTTTAATATATTGTCATTAACCTTGTCTTCCTGAATGATAATACATGTTGTGTGAGGAATGCTCAGGGTAATTGTATATTTTTCTGCTTTTTGCAAATTTCGGAACATAAATGTATTGATACAATCGAGGTTTTATAATGGAAGGCGGAGAACATTCTGTGTGAAGTATTTTGTGACCCTCTGTCTGTGCACTGTTTCATGGATAGTTGCACAAACTGTTCCTGAATTTCCT
>NW_025204085.1:5631-9053 GCF_004010195.1 Chiloscyllium plagiosum
AAATATTCTGCAGTGGTGTAATTTGATTCACTCTTTTTCATGATGTATGGTACTAAATGATTAAAAACCTGAGGAGAACGAGGATTGGGGTCTCTGGTCTCCTCAGACCATGAACTAACAAGGACAGATGAGCTGCCCTCAGCCTCTATCAGTCCCTGTTTCACTTGGTCACTCACAGCTGAGTCCCAGCAGCCTGACAACTCCATCTGAGGTTTTCTCTCCAACAAAATCTCAATAATTTCCCCCAAAATTCACCGATCACGGTGATTTCAAATGGGAGCTACATCCTGTCAATTGGTGTCACTGGGTGTTGGGACAATGACAGGTCATCATTTAACTCCATGTAATTTTGCATGTTTTGGATGTAACCATCATTTGTGTGATCCTCACCCTGTGCTCTCATATTCACAATGTTGATTTTCCAGAGGAGGAACCCAGTGGAAGATGCCTCTCAAAACCAGCTCCTTTCACAGACTGATCAACTGTCACTGCCTTCTGTTATGTTTCTTCAGCTTTCACATTGGGAAAGGTAATTCATTTCTCAGCACTTCCTTTGTTTCACTTCTTTTAAATTCCCCAGTTTATTTTCAATGCTGTATGAGGCTGGTGATCCAATGGGATGGATTATGTATCTCAGTGTGAACATTGGTCCCAGAGTTAATGTGATTTCTGTACATTTCCCATCATTGACTGTTGAAAAGAGAGACAGAAAATTAACACGATACAAACAGAGTTTGTCGAAGGTAAAGTCACAAATTAAGACAATTGTAGAGATAAAGTTATCACACAAATGCTGCTGACAGAACATAGAATAGTCCAGCACAGTACAGGCCATTCGGCCCTCGATGTTGTGCCAGTCTTTTATCCTCCTCTAAGATCAGACTAACCGATTAACCCTTCCTTGTACGATCTTCCATGTGCCTATCCAAGATTCACTTAAATGTCCCTAATGTATCTGACTCTACTACCACTGCTGGCAGTGCATTCCACATAGCCACCCCCCAACCCATTCTCTGAGTAAAGAACCTACCTCTGATACCTCCCCTAAATCTTCCACCAATTACCTTAAAATTATGCCCCTTCATGGTAGACATTCTGCAATGGGAAAAACTTTTATATACCTCTATCAAGTCACCTCTCATCCTTCTTAGCTCCAATGAGAAAAACCCTAGCTACTTTCTTCAGATGTCATGCCCTCCAATCCAGGTAATGTCCTGGTAAATCTCCTCTGCACCTTCTTGAAAGCTTTCCAATAATGAGGCAACTAGAACTGAACACAACATTTCAGGGCTCTGTAGAGCTGCAGCATAACCTCGCAGCTTGAAAACTCAATCCCCCTGCTCATGAAAGCTAACACTCCATACAGCTTCTTAACAACCCTGTCAACCTGGGTGGCAACTTTGAGGGATCTATGGACATGGAACCCAATATCCCTCTGTTCCTCCACACTGCCAAGAATCATGCCTTGAATCCTGTATTCAGCATTCAAATTCAACTTTCCAATGAGAACAGCTTCACATGTTTCCAGGTGGAACGCCATCTGCCACTTATCAGCCCAGTCTGCATCCTGTCAATGTCCTGTTGCAACCTACAACAGCCCTCTGCACTATCCACAACTCCACCAAACTTTGTGTCATCAACAAACTTACTAATCCATCTTTCCACTTCTTCATCCTACTCATTTATAAACACCACAAAGAGCAGAGGTCCCAGACCTGTACCCAGCAGAACACCACTGTTCACCAAGCTGCAGGCGAATACTTTCCATCAACCATCACTCTCTGTCTTCTATGGGCCAGCTAATTCTGTATTCAGACAGACAGTTTACCTGTATCCCATGCCTCCTTACTTTCTGTATGAGCCTACCATGGGGAATCTTACCAAATGCCTCACTGAAATCCATGTACGCCACATCCACTGCTCTACCTTCATCAACATGTTTTGTCATATCGTCAATGAATTCAATAAAGTTTGTGAGGCATGACCTGCCCCTCACAAACCACGCTGACTATCTCTATTCAAACTATGGTTTTCCAAGTAATCAGAAAATCTGTCTCTCAGAATCTTCTCCAGTACTTGCCCATCAGTATCATAAGATTGCTTGGGAACTGAGTGTAATTCCCAGGATTATCTCTATTTCCTTTCTTGAACAAAGGAGAAATGTTTGCCACCCTCCAATCAACTGGCACTACTCCAGTGGACAGTGAGAATGCAATGATCATTGCCAAAGGTGCAGCAATCTCTTCCCTCACTTCCTGTAGTAACCTTGGATATATTCTGTCTGGCCCAGGGGATTTATCTATCTTTATGCTTTTCAAAATTTTCAGAACATCCTCCTTCCCAAAATCAAACTGTTTGAGCATATCAGTCTGTTTCACGTTGTCCTCATGAATGTTAAGGTCCCTCGCAGTTGGTAATCCTGAGGGTAAGTATAAATTAAGGACCTCCCCTATTTCCTCCTATTCCAGGCGCAAGTTCCCTTACTATCCCTGATCGGCCCCACCCTCCCGCCTGCCATCCTTTTACATAATGATAATGACAAAGATGGGTGATCAAATTGTAACCTCTATCATCAGGCTGTTATACCTGAGACCTTTCAGAGAGTAACACGGTTGCCAAAAAAGAAAATCATGAATCTAAAATGGCTGCAGGGGCCACCTGCCCAAAGGTTGAGCAAGATTCATGAGACCCATTTGAATGAAACAATCTATCTACGGTGAAATTACTATTTTATTTGAAGAAATGTAATGAGTAACCATTAAGATATTTTCACCCCCAACTTAGTACAGTTGTGTGTGTTGCTTTAATATTTTGGGAGATGCAAGAGTTACCAATCAATCAGACAACTTGAAAAAACAAAGGATCGCGACTCTGGAATACACACTGAACTGTATTTCAACAGCTGCTTTTCAGCATCAGGACTGAGAGAATGAAAAGTGAATTTGTGTAGCAAGAGCTGGAATTCTCTCTCCCCCTTTCTGTTTCTAACATTATCTCAGAAACAGCACCCAGTGAAAAAGTAATTTCGAGAAACAACTGTTCACCAAGAATTCAAAGATCTACAGACTCTGAACTGTTGAGAATAAAAGTCACTAAACTCTGATTTCAGGTTAAGAAGTAACACCCCAAGGTGTCTAAAGGCCACATAAACATTATTCTCACTGCCTCTACCACTGTCTATTTTGAACTTCCTACCTCTGTGTTTGT
Source organism: Chiloscyllium plagiosum (assembly GCF_004010195.1). Taxonomy (NCBI): domain Eukaryota; kingdom Metazoa; phylum Chordata; class Chondrichthyes; order Orectolobiformes; family Hemiscylliidae; genus Chiloscyllium; species Chiloscyllium plagiosum. The sequence continues at coordinate 8,839 of NW_025204085.1, forward strand.
GTGCGTCTGTTCATTTTAATCATTGGTTCTTGAATCAAGTGCGTCATAAAAGTCCTCTTTTCATTCAAGTAAAGCTTAAAAATGGGCTCTTGCATTGTGTAGTGAACTTGGTTGAAGTTGAAAGATCATCACTGTATGCTGAACAAAATAAATAAAATGTTTTTGCAGCTGACTAATAGGAATGAGAAAACAGGGAGCTGATTCCCTTCACACAA
>NW_025204086.1:0-1086 GCF_004010195.1 Chiloscyllium plagiosum
CTGGACAGTATTTTGCAAGAATGGAGCATCTTTATAGAATATGCCCATTTTTTATTCCATTGACTTTAGATAATCATCTGTTAAAGTCCTGCTCCAGTATCATACTGAAGGTACATTATTGGAGGTGTCATCTGTTAAAGTCCTGCTCCAGTATCATACTGAAGGTACATTATTGGAGGTGTCATCTTTTAAGTGCAATGTTAATTCAGAGCCAACCTGCCTTCTCAGAAGCATACAACATACATTTGGTGGGATACCCCTCAATCCAATGCTAAAAACCACATTGCTTTCATCGTACTGTTTTGTTGGACCTACCTGTGCATAAATTGGTAGCCATTTTTTTTTGCAAATAGGAAATAGGCATTGTTGGCAATGAATGCTGACATTTATTTCCCATCCCTAATTTCCTTTCAGAAGGTGGTGGTGATCACAGATAATTAGTGAAGGTACATCCATAGTATTGTTAGGAAGGGAATGTCAGTATTTCACCTAGTGACAGTGAAGAAGCAAGAATATTTTTCAAGCTAAGGTGGTTTGAGGAGAATCTGCAGGTGGTGATGTCCCATGCACCAGTTCCTTATTCTTCTAGAAGAGGTCATAGATTTGTAAGGTGCTAGCAAAGGAGGCTTTCGAAGTTGCTGCAGTGCACTAAAATGAGGGCTGTTTTATCTTGGTTGGAGTCAAGCTTATCAAATATTGTTGGACCTGTACTTAGAGTCATAGAGGAGAAAGTGAGGACTGCAGATGCTGGAGTATAGCAAAGGAGGCTTTCGAAGTTGCTGCAGTGCACTAAAATGAGGGCTGTTTTATCTTGGTTGGAGTCAAGCTTATCAAATATTGTTGGACCTGTACTTAGAGTCATAGAGGAGAAAGTGAGGACTGCAGATGCTGGAGTATCAGAGTTGAAAAATGTGGTGCTGGAAAAACACAGCAGGCCAGGCAGCATCTGAGGAGCAGGAGAATCAACATTTCGGGCATAAGCCCTTCCTCATTCCTGAAGAAGGGCTTATGCCCGAAACGTCGATTCACCTGGTCTTCGGATGCTGCCTGGCCAGCTGTGTTTTTCCAGCACCACATTTTTCAACT
>NW_025204086.1:5531-9054 GCF_004010195.1 Chiloscyllium plagiosum
GCGTGGGTTTCCTCTGGATGCTCCAGTTTCCTCCCACAATCCAAAGATGTGTAGGTTAGGTGAATTGGTCATGCTAAATTGCTCATAGTGTTCAGAAATGTGTAGGTTAGGGGTAAATGTAGAGTGATGGGGAATGGGTTTGTGTGGGGCATTCTTTGGAGGGTCGGTGTGGATTTGTAGGGCTGAAGGGCTTGTTTCTGCGGTGTAGGGATTCTATAACTTCAATAACTTCTGTAACCTCCATCGTGTTGTGTGGCACGATCAGCGTGCTAAATGGGACAGACTTCGAACAAATTGAGCAACTCCAGATTGGGCATCCATGAGGCGCTGTGGGCCATCAGCAGCAGCAGAACTGTACTCCAGCACAATCTGTAACCTCATGGCCCGGCATAGCCCCCACTCACCCATTACCATCAGACCAGGTGATCAGCCCTGGTTCAATGGAGAGTGCAGGGGGTATGCCAGGAGCAGCACCAGGTATACCTGAAGGTGAGGTGTCAACCTGGTGAAACTACCAAACAAGACTACTACATGCCAAACAGTGCAAGCAGCAAGTGATAGACAGAGCTAAGCGATGGATCAGGTCTAAGCTCTGCAGTCCTGCCACATTCACTCGTGAATTCACAGCAATGTTCAGCCAGAAGTTCCGAGTGGATAATCCATCTCGGCCTCCTCCAGTGGTCCCAGCATCACAGATACCAGTGTTCAGCCAATTCCATTCACTCTGTGTGATACTAAGAAATGGTTAAAGGCACTGGAAACTGCAAAGGCTACAGGTCCTACATTCCGGCGATAATACTGAAGGCTTATGCTCCACAACGTGTTGCTCCCCTAGCCAGGCAGTTCCAGTACAGCTACAACACTGGCAACTATCCGACAATGTGGAAAAATTGCCCAGGGATGCCCTCTACAGAAAAGGCAGGACAAATACAACCTGGCCAATTACCAGGTGAAAACAATGACTGCAGATGCTGGAAACCACTTTGCTCTGGCCCAATTATCACCCCATCAGTCTGCTCACGATCATCAGTAAAGTGATGAAGATGTCATCAACAGCGCTATCAAGCAGCACCTGTCAGCAATAACCTGCTCAGTGACGCCCAGTTTGTGGTCTGCCAGGGCCAGACAACTCCTGACCTCATTACTGCCTTGGTTCAAACCTGACCAATAAAGCTGAATGTTTCTCACCTCCAAAGGTGGGGTGTCAGTGACAGCCTGTCACATCAAGGCTGCATTCAACCAAGTGTGGCATCAAGGAGTCCTGGCAAAACTGGAATCAAAGGGTATCGGGGGAAAACTCTCTACTGGTTAGACACATCCCTGACAAATTGGAAGATGGTTGTGGTTGTTGGTTAGCTCCAGGATATCCCTGCAGGAGTTCCTCAGGGTACTGTCCTGATGAAGGGCTCATGCCCAAAACGTCAATTCTCCTGCTCCTTGGATGTTGCCTGACCTGCTGCGCTTTTCCAGCACCACACTTTTTGAATCTGATTTTCAGCATCTGTAGCCCTCACTTTCTCGTAGTATCCTAGGCCCAACCATCTTCAGCTGCTTCATCAATTACCTTTTCTCCATCATAAGGTCAGAAGTGGTGATGTTTGCCAATGATTGCACAATGTTCAGCACCATTCACAACTCCTCAGATACTGAAGTAGCCCATCTTCAAACGCAACAAGATCTGGACAGTATCCTGACAAGTGTTGAGAGTGGGTTGCTGGAAAAGCACAGCAGGTCGGCCGCATCTGAGGAGCAGGAGAATTAACATTTCATGCATAAGCCCTTCATCAGGAATCTGATGAATGGCTTTTCCTGAAACGTCAATTCTCCTGCCCTTCGGATGCTGCCTGACCTGCTGTGCTTTTCCAGCACCATACTCTCGACTCTGATCTCCAGCATTTGCAGTCCACACCGTCTCCTCCAATATCCTGATAAGTGACAAGTAGCGTTCACGCAACACAAATGCCAAGCAATGACTATCAAAAATAAGAGACAATCTAACCACTGCCCCTTGATATTCACTGGTGTTACCTTTACTGAATCCCCCACTATCAACATCCTGGGAATTAACATTGATCAGAAACTCAACTGGACGCACCGCATAAATGCAGTGGTGATGAGTGCTAGTCAGAGAAGCGGAATACTGCTGCGAATAAGTCACCTCCTGACTCCCGAAAGCCCTCACCATCTACAAAGCACAAGTGATGGAATACCCCCCACTTGCCTGAATGAGTGCAGCCCGGGCAACACTCAAGGAACTTGACACCATCCGGGACAAAGCAGCCTGGTTGATTAGAACCACATCCACAAACATCCACTCCCTCGAAGCTCAGTAGCAGCAGTCTGTATTATCTACAAGGTGCACTGCAGAAATTCACCAAAGATCCTCAGTCAGCACCTTTCAAACCCACGGCCACTTCCATCCAGAAGGAATAGAGCAGCAGACACATGGGAACACCACCCCTGCAAGTTTCCCTTCAAGCTACTTACCATCCTGACTTGGAAATCAGTCGCTTTTTCTTCAGTGTCACTGGGTCAAAATCCTGGAATTCCCTCCCTACCAACATTGTGGGTCAACCCAAAGCAAGTGGACTGCAGCAGTTCAAGAAGGGAGCTCACCACCACCTTCTGAAGGGCAACTATGGATAGGCATTAAGTTCTGGCCAGTCAGCAACACCACATCCCACAAAATGCATAAATAAATAAGGAGGGACATCTCTTTTATGTGGTGTGGCATTGTTAAGCAAGAGTTGTTATCTCACACAGCAGCTGAGATAACATCTGAGCACTCATCCACTGAGATAGTTTGGCCTGAGGTTAGAAACAGGAATGGAGAGGTCACCCTGTTGGGAGTTTTCTGTTGGCCTCCGAATTGTACCAGGGATCTAGAGGAAAGGATAGCAAAAATGTTTCTCGATAGGAGTGACAGTAACAGGGTAGTTGTTATGGAGGACTTTAACTTCCCCAATATTGACTGGGAAATCTATAGTTCAAGAAGTTTAGATGGATCAGTTTTTGTTCAATGTGTACAGGAGGGTTTTCTGACACAGTATGAAGACAGGCCAACAAGGGGTGATGCCATCTTGGATTTGGTACTCGGGAATGAACCCGGCCTGGTGTTAGATTTGGAAGTAATTTGGCGATAGTGACCATAATTCAATTATGTTTACAATAGCAATGGGCTGGGATTGGTATATACCGCAGGGAAAGAGCTATAACTGGGGGAAAGGCAATTATAACATGATTAGGCAAGATTTAGGATGCTTAGGATGGGGAAGGAAACTGCAGGGGATGGGTACACTTAAAATGTGGAGCTTATTCAAGGAACAGCTACTGCGGGTCCTTGATAAGTATATACCTATCAGGCACGGAGGTAGTTGTCGAAAAAGGGAGCCATGGTTTACTCAAGAAGTTGAAGCTCTTGTCAAGAAGAAGGGGAAGGCTTATTTGAGGATGAGGCATGAGGGCTCAGATAGGGGGCCTAAGAGTTATAAGTTAGCAAAGTAAAGATCTAAAGAGAGGGCTA
>NW_025204087.1:0-9054 GCF_004010195.1 Chiloscyllium plagiosum
ACAACTTGTTCTGAGGAATTATCATGCTGAGAGCTATCAATAAACCAGACCATGAATTTAAATGAATGAATACCACAGTAACGAGAAAATCTAAGGTTATGCAATGACTCATAATTACAAATAAAATAGAAAGTCTTAGAGAAAATCTGTTGGCCTGATATGGTCAGTGGGGAGAAAAACAGAATGATCATTCAAGCCCAAGGTGAATCTTTTTCTAAACAAGTCATATCAGAATTGAAAGGTTAACTCTGTTTCTCTCTCAATAAAAGAGTTTCTACTGCACTTTTTGTTTTAATTTCAGATCTCCAAACTATGCAATATTTTGTTCATATTATGTTTATTGATTGCTGTTCCTCCAATTGACACTTTATCTGGTCAAGTTGAAGATTTGCATCAAATGTTACAAAATATTAATATACAAGGAAGTTACATGTGTATGAGCAGTTTAAGAATTTTGACCTTATTTGATTATAACATTATTGGTAAAAGTTACAATATACGTACAGTGACTGTGTCATAGCCCAGGACCCCAGTCATGCTGCCTGAACCATACTGAATAGACACTGGTTGGTTTGTTGCCTGAAACGTTGAGGACTTGCTTGGTGAAAATTTCTTGTGGTTTGCTGTAAAGGTAAACATTTTAATCATTTGGTCATTTAATTTCATAACTGAATCAAGCACAGGTCATCCATAAAAATTGCTGTATAATTGTTTGTAGCACTATTTGTTTCTGTTGAATTGCACACTTATTAAATGAGGGATAGTTCATTCACAAGAAGTGAACATCATTGAATGGACCAACATTTCTTTCCCCACCCACCCCTAACTGTCAAAAACATTGCTCTCGGTCTAACGTCACATGTAAGCCAGAGTAGGGAAGGACAGCAGTTTCTTTCCCTAAAGGGTACTCGTGAACCAGACAGTTGCTGCATAGTCATCGCTAGAATTTTGATTCCGGATTTATATTGAATTCCAATTCCATAAGCTGTCAAGGTGGGATTTGATCCCAGGTCCTCAGAACATTATCTGGGTCTCTGGGTTAATAATCTCACATTAATACACCACACCATCACCTCCTTGTTAGCATGAGCAAAAGGATTCCTTTACAACCAGCAATATTAACAAGAGGTCAAAGGTCTTGTAGGTCATCTTATCTAATAAAGATCAAGTCACCATGGTCTTACCAGACTCTCTTATTACAGAGAGGGGTAACTGGTGGTGGTTAACCTCTAAGGCAAGGGAGAGAAGGAGAGCCCTTCATGGTAACCTCAGCCGGTGTGGGAATTGAACCCACACTGTTGGGTCACTCTCCATCACAAACCAACCATCCAAGTTAGTTGACCTCCAGCATACCATTCCTCATTGCTTGTCAGAATCATCATATGGCTTGGCGTATGAGCTAGCAGGTTAAAACTATTCGTTAACAGAGTCCCATGAGTTAATGATTGCATTGAAATAGCTCAGATGATCCAGCTTGCTTTGATGCGGGCAACGTTTTACTTCAGTGTGAACACAAAACTTGTATGCATCCATTGCCAAAGTGCTTAACAGCCAATGAAATAATTTAAATTATAGTCACTGTTGTAACATTAGAAAGATAGCAGCCAATTTGTGCACAGAAAGCTTCCACTAACGGCAATGTGATAATGACTAGATGATTTATTTGTCATCTTTGTTTAAAGGGTAGACATTGGCCAACTTGCTGGAGAGAACTCCTTTGCTCGTTATTGAAACAGTGCGATGGGATTGTTTTTAATGCGTGCTTGTGATCAAACAATGTCTCAGTTCAATGTCTCATTCAGAAGACAGTAGCTGTAACACTGCAGCATTCTCTCAATATTGCACTGGAATGCCAGCCAGATATTTCCTTCTTCAGTCTTTGAAGTGGAACCTGAACTCACAACCTTCTGCCTCAGAGGCACAAATGCCACCAGTTGAGTGCAACTTTGTGGATCTGGTTTAAACTTTATTTCCTGAGTGAGAGCCAATAGACCCAAAGCACGACTTTTTGTCACATTAGATTATTTTGTCATACACCCTTCTTAGACATCATGACCTTGTTGTTATATAATTATTCTTTCCATTTATCTCAAAAACTCATCAAACAGAAATCACAACTGTACAGACAGCAAATAAAAAAGTATTTTCAAATGTATTTTCATTTTGGATGGAATTTCTTATACTTCATAGTGATGAATGTGGAGGCAAGTAGTTCATGAATTCAGCAAGGCTAGACCTCACTCTCCCATCTCCCCTCGGATTACACTCTGGGTGGGAGGACCTATAGTTGACCCTCACACTTTGACACCAATTGAGGTCCTTAAATGACCAATGGATGACAAAATGGATGGAATAGTGGCAATGTCACTGAGCTAACAAACCAGAACCCTAGGTTAATATTCTCGGGAGGTGAGTTTGAATCCCATCATGGCAGGTGGTGAAGTTTGAATTCAGTTAAAATAAAATCTAGGGTAGACTGCTAGCTTTGGTGTCGGCACTGCTTATTTTCATAAAGAAACACCTGGTTCACTAACACCATCTTGGAAATGTATCTGATCTGGCTTTTACCTGACTGCAGTGCCATAGTAATTAGATTAGATTAGATTAGATTAGTTACAGTGTGGAAACAGGCCCTTCGGCCCAAAAGTGTCCACACCGATCCGCCGAAGCGCAAACCACCCAGGACCTCATTCCCCTACATATACCCCTTCACCTAACCTGCAAAGTTTTGGACTGTGGGAGGAAGCCGGAGCACCCGGAGGAAACCCACGCAGACATGGGGAGAATGTGCAAACTCCACACAGTCAGTCACCTGAGGTGGGAATTGAACCGAGGTCTCTGGCGCTGTGAGGCTGCAGTGCTAACCACTGTGCCACCGTGCCGCCCTGTGGTTGATTCTTAACTGCACTCTGGACATTTAGGGATAGGCAATAAATACTGGCCTGAAATAGATAGACTTGTAACCAGTAAAGGGTTATGGGGAAAAGCCAGAAAAGTAGCTTTTCAGAACAGCCATGACTTCATTGAATGGCAGAGCTGACCCGATGGCCTAAATGGCCTACTTCTGTTCCTGTGCCTTATGGTCTTTGCCCTATGTCTAATGAATTGCTCAATGATTTTGTGACTTTGGTTGTTCCCTTGCAGCAGCCATGGCCTCCTCCATGGTGTTGTTAAGTACACGTGTCGCTAGCCTCTGGTTGGCCAGTAGCTCTCTCTCGGCAGGACCTCCACCCCAGGGGCCTTGATTCCAGAGGAAGTCCCTGTCGGTGGTCTCTCCACTTCCTGATTGGCTTGACCTTTGATGAACCAGTGTCAAAGATGACTGTGAAGCTTTGTGGTGGGGTTCCGATGCTAATTGTTCCATAATAAGACATCTGTAGGAATATTGTAGTTGAAGAAACAAGTTAGACTTGGTTAAAGCTTGTGAAACAATGTTTCAGTATTTATAGACACACTGGGCAGATTGTCTTCTTGCTGTACCGAGGTCTATTGGATGTTCTACACGATATATGACCAGAATTAGGCCATTTGGCCAATTGAGTCTGCTCCCTCATTTGATCTTGACTGATATGTTTCCTCAACCCCATTCTCCTGCCTTTCAGATTAGACTAGATTACTTTTTTATAGATTAGATTAGATTACTTTACAGTGTGGAAACAGGCCCTTCAGCCCAACAAGTCCACACTGACCCGCCGAAGAGCACCCCATCCAGACCCATTCCCCTACACTTATCCCTTCGCCAAACACTATGGGCAATTTAGCATGGCCAATTCACCTAACCTGCACATTCTAGGACTGTGGGAGGAAACCAGAGCACCCCAAGGAAACCCACGCAAACACGGAGAGAATGTGCAAACTCCATACAGACAGTAGCCCGAGGCGGGAATTGAACACGGGTCTCTGGCGCTGTGAGGCAGCAGTGCTAACCATTCTGCCACCATGCTGCCCGTAACTTTTGATCTTCCCATTACTTTTGATCCCCTCACTAATCAAGAAGTTATCTATCTCCATCTAGGTGCAATTCATAGAAACAAATAAGATTTGAGGACCCACATATGCCTCTATAGGAATCTGCCCACATTTTCTGCATGTGTAGTATCTGGCGATCTAGTACATTCCATTACAGGGACAGAAAGACTTGTACGGTTGAGAACAAGGGTGTTTAGTTTCTCTGGATGCTATTCCAAGCAGAGTGAAAGTTTGTAGGTGGACACCAATGTTACCTATCCCTCTGAAACCATTGCCACCTTCCTGCTGTTGCTGTCTTGTGATTTCTGGCTCACAGTTAAGCCTTGGATTTGGCAAAACTAAAGCCACTTTCCTTAACTTGTATTGGCAAACTTATTCCAATCCGTCAACCTGCTCAGTTGTCTAGTTCCACCAGGCTGTGTACAATGTTCAGTTTGTTCAATATTAACCTGATTTCCTGAACCCAAATGGTCATCAGATCAAAAAGTCATAAGAAAGCTCAAGACAGCCTGTGTTACTTACTTAACTCATTGATTGTGCGAAGCCCTTAATATCCTTAATCCACGCCTTCATCAGTTCAAGCAACGATTTCTTAAATGCAGCTATTTCTCCAAACTTCACAAGTTTGAGTTAGTTCAGCATTTTGTAGCTGAACTGTCACTCCCAACCTCCTGACTGTTTGACACCTCTGTCCTTATCACAGCCGCATTGCCTTCCAGCTTATTGTCATCCTCTCCCTCATTTCCAAATCACTTTAATCTCTCTACTCCTTTATATCTGCGCAGTCATCGTAGGTATGATTTTGCAGATCACCAACTCCACTCTTTAAGGTAATGGAGAAGAAACAGTACTCGAGAACTCAAAGTCTTACATCGGTGTTGTTCTCTCCAACTGATGGAGCAGTTAAAATCGAGTGGCTTGATTTCTGTCGTTTCCCATGAATCAGTTATTGGTTCTTGTGGCATGTGAAGCTTGTGCTGTTATTTGAGGGACTGCCATTCATAAATGGAAGTTGGATTCATCTCAGTGGATGGTCTGTCTCACTGTCCAGATGGGTAGATTTGCTGAGGAGGCAGTACAATCACCAGTGTTAAACGTTAAAACAAACCTCACACTAGTTGGGCTGGGAAGAGGGATTGCATCTTCTGAACCTACCCCGTAAACCTCAGTTGCTGCAGGCTGTGAGCGTTTTGCCAAGTCTCTTCCCTCCAGAACTTAACTTGATCTCTGGATGCTGGCAATAGGCAGGTCCCTAATACTGGCAGTAGGCAGGTCCCTAATACTGGCAGTAGGCAGGTCCCTAATACTGGCAGGAGACAGGTCCCTAATGCTGGCAGGAAAGCACTGGGCTTCCCAGTCTTCATCCTCTGTTCGCTCCTGTAGCTATCCACCCACCAACCAGCTGCTGCTTACTGCCCTTCGGCCCAACAAGCCCCCACCGAGCCTCCAAGTAGTAAGCCACCCAGACCTATTCCCCTACCCTATATTTACCCCACACTAATGCACCTAACCTACATATCCCAGAAGCTATGGTAATTTAGCATGGCAAATTCACCTAACCTTTGGATTATGGGAGGAAACCCATGCAAACATGGGCAGAATGTGCAAACTCCTCACAGGCAGTCACACGAGGCTGGGGTTAAAACCCGAGTCCCTGGCGCTGTGAGGCAGCAGTGCTCACCACTGAGCCACAGTGGCACCCCAGCAGTTCAAATCAATTCAAAAATCCGAGTGCAGCGAGATCTGAAAACTTATCTGCACAGGCTTTCTGCTGGGAGTCAGAGTCTGCTGTGAAGCCTCTTCTCTCAGTTATTTTCCTCTAACTCCTTGACATTCTTTGACTGACATCTGCACCGTCTCACAGCCCCAGCCCCCCACAAAGACCACCTTAAATTCCAGTCTTTCCATTGCTGTTTACTCTTTGCTGTTTCTCCCCCCATCCAAATTATTTAGCAATTATTTTGTCAGAGGCACAAGAGAAATGCAAATTGGAGCCAGTGCATTGACTTCCCCTTCTTGCTGAAACACTTGCAGGTTATGGCCTAGGGGTATTAATGCTGGACTGTTAATCCAGTGACGCAGCTAATGTTGTGGGGACATGGGTTCAAATCCTGCCAGGGCAGATGGTGGAATTTGAATTCAATACAAAATCTGCAATTAAAAGTCTAATGAAGCCATTGTTGAGTGTTGGAAAACCTGTCTGGATCACTAATGTCCTTCAGGGAAGGAAGGTGCCATCCTTACCCAGTCTGGCCTACATGTGACTCCAGACCCACAGCAATGTGATTGACTCTTAACTGCCCTCTGGGCAATTTGAGATGGGCAATAAATGCTGCCCTAGTCAACAACAACCTCATCCCCTGAATGAATGTAAAAAAGGTGCAAGTTAATGACCATTTACCAGCAGAAAGTAAAAGTGATTTACCTACCTGTTTCTGATTTTCTTTAGGCATTTAAGAATTCATTTTGATTCTGTTTTAATGCAATATTTTATCCATCAAGCCACATAACCTATACTCTGGGAGACTTGGGGTTGACTCTAAGCTCCAACCTACCTTGCAATTAAATAAACGTGGTGTTTGTGGAGGGGGGAAGGAGGGTTCTAATAATTTTACTGTTGGGTTGATAGTCTAAAATGGAAGAAATTAAGCCAACCCTTCATTGAGCACCTGCCATGACTTTAACTTCCATTAGCTTTCGGAGTAGCAATTATCAAGAGAGGGGTATAACGTTAAACATTTCCAACAAGGAGACAGACATAATCCTTCGGACTAAAAGGATCGAAATGTATGTGAATTAACTCTTTAGAGGCCAGCATCCCATCACCAATCACCCTTTATTTACAAACGCATAGCCTTTGACAATAGGACTGTCTCTCACGGAGTCAGGTATTCAGTGGCTCAATATCTCTGACATTCATCTCTTTAAGTCAGTCTGGGCTCCCTGATTGGACCAGATTAACAGCCCCAATCAGAGACCTCATATTCTAAGATATCCAAATGGCTGACCTCATTATAATCACTACAATATGGGAAGAAAGCAGGAAACAGGTGCTGAGTTGGGTGATCGACTATGATCATACTAAATGGTATGCAGGCTGGAATGGCCAAATGGCCTACTCCTGTTCCCTTTTCTTATTCAGCTGTGGACCTGGCCATCACTGGCTGGACAATATTTATTGCCTGTAGTGGATGCTTGTGGATATGATGCCAATAAAGCGAGCCACTTTGCCCTGGATAGTGTCAAGCTGCTTGAGTGTTGTTGGATGTACAACCATCTATTTTTCGATGTTGTCACCAATCTTAAATTGCCTTAGTTATACCAAAAATAATATTCTGTGCTCCCAGGAAGAAGTGAGGTCTACTGCCAAATTCAAGAGGGAGGACTACTGCTTGCCAGCATTGCCACTCTAAACTTCCTTTTAGCTAGACTCCCACTGGGGTTGTGAAATTGTCCCTAAATGTCCTCCTGGACTTGTTCCTTTCCCCACAGTGAGGACTACTTACATCCAGGTAGTTTATGAGTGGCTCTGTAGACATGGTCTGCTCATTGAAGTAGCCTGCATATTTGGAATATGGATTGTATTGATGTTTCTCCAGTAAATCACCAAGAAGCCCATGTTCTTCCAGAGCCTGCCGGGCAGATTTCCCCTTCGTCAATTTAACCCTGTGAAGAGAAACAGGACAATCTGCCGGGCTTAAATTTATACTGTGAGAAACCGACCTAGCTCTCTTAGTTAATCTACAGGATGTAGTAACAATGGTTAAAAACACCAGAGACACAGAGTCTTACCGAAGCAGACCTTTCAGTCCCACCCATCCATTTCCTACCAGGTTTCACAAACTGTAATAGTCCCATTTGCTTGTATTTGGCCCATAACCCTCTAAACCTTTCCTTACCATGTACTTTTCTTTTAAATATCTTTTAAATGTTGTAATTGTACTCGCCTCGGCCACTTCCTCTGGCAGCTTGTTATACACACACACACGCCTTCTGTGTGAAAATGTTGCCGCTGATTTTAACCTCAAGTCTACTTTCCTACATATCCTGATAATCTTTGATCTCCGTGGTAATCAAGAATCCATCTACTTCAACCTTAAAAATATTTAATGTTTCTCCACCCACTGCCTTTCGAGAAAGGGAATTCCAAAAACTCTCAAACTGTTAAGAGAAAAAATGTTTCCTCACCTCTTTTAAAAGGGTTATTTTTAAAACCCGAGTTCTAGTTTCTCTCACAAGAGGAGATATTCTTTCAACATTCACCCAGTCAAGTTCCCTCAGGATCTATTACGTTTCAATTAAGTCACCTCTGAGTTTTCCAAACACCAGAAGATACCAGGAAGCAAGAAAAAAAAATTAAAAATTTGATCCCTGATTGCATATTCCAGAGCAGTTCATAAAGATTGAGTGGGTTTGAGAAACACCATCATTGTTGCTAGGTAGGCAAATACAACTGTCATTTTGCATGTAAGATCTCACAAATTACTGTGCGAAAAATGACGTAGAATCCTAGCTTTCATGCTGAAGCTAAAGGGAATGTATCAAGAGAAAGTACTGCTAGCACAACATTTTGCTCATTTATATTGTTAAAGTTTCAGTTTATTTCACACTTTGGATATAAGTCATGAAAACTGGGAAAGCATGGACTATTTTAGATGATGCGACAACAATTGTATATCCTTAACATTCTTTCAAAATTTCCTCCCATTTAGAGCAGAGAACATTTGCATTGAATGAGGAAAAAATAAAAGATTTGATTTATTGTAGTTACATGTACCGAAATGCAGTGAAAAACTTTGTTTTGTGAGCAATAGAAGCAGATCAAAGCAAATAAGGTCACACAGGATATAGAGTGCTTAGACAGTGTGAGGCATGTAGGTTACACTGCACAGGAGGTACACAAAGCAAGATCAACATTAGCAAGACATTAGCAAGACCATGCTGTGTTAGTTAGACAAATGCAAGTCTAAGATTCAAGGCTGAGAATGATTTCGATGATTTAATGCTGACCCTATGTTTCTCTCTGCAATGAAAAGAGATTGTCAAAAGCAAGTGAATAATTAATACAGAAAATGTATCACCTCA
>NW_025204088.1:0-9056 GCF_004010195.1 Chiloscyllium plagiosum
GACTGCACAGGTGGATAGAGTGGTCAAGAAGGCGTATGGCATTCTTGCCTTCACCGGATAGGGCACTGAGTATAAGAGCAGGCAAGCCCTGCTAAAATTGTACAAGAGTTTGTTTCGGCCACGTTTACAATACTCTGTACAGTTCTGGTCGCCAAATTATCAAAATTATGTGGACGTTTAGGAGAGAATGCGGAGAAGGTTTACGCAGATGCTGCCTGGCATGGAAGATGCAAGCTCTGAAGAGAGGTTGAGTAGGTTACTTCTGCTTTCATTAGAAAAAACGAGATTGAGGGGACCTGATTGAGGTCTACAATATCATGAAGGGTACAGACAGGGTGGATAGAGATAAGCTTTTTCCCAAGATGAGGGATTCAATAATGAGAGATAACGCGTTCAATGAGAGAGGTGAAACGTTTAAGGGAGATAGACATGGGAAGTATTTTACACAGAGGGTGGTGGGTGCTGGAATGCGTTGCCAGCAGAGGTAATAAAGGCAGGCATGGTAGATTCATTTCAGGTACGCCTGGACCGATGCATGAGTAAGTAAGAAGCAGAGGGATACGGATGCTCAGAAATTGGGCGATATGTTTAGATAGTTGATTTGGATTGGCTCAGGCTCGGCTGTCCAAAGGGCCTGTTCCTGGGCTACACATTTTCTGTATTCTTTGTTCTTCTTTGTTCACTGCACTACCAACTGTGGGTTACAGGTGAAGTTGTGTTACTTCTGCAGTCATAATTACTTATGCAAGGTAAATGAACTCACACCAGTGTCCAACTGTTTCAACCAAGAGCTTAGTCAACAAGAATGAAACCTATGTGAAGGAAATATATAATTGTTTTCATATTAGCTAAAATGTGCATACAAGAATGAAAGGTGTCTGCAGACAATGGTAGATGGTACAGACAAATAGATAAGGTGCTGTGAGGATGTAGGTTAAGCCAGAAATGCTTGTACAAGCAGCTGTTATAAGCATTTGTTTCCCATTTCTGCAAAAATAAAAAAACAAACCCCAAATAAAAGGTAGTAAGGTTCAATATGGTTGGGGAAAGGGAGGAAATGTCACAAGTGGGGGAAATAGATCGCAGTGAAGGAGGACATACCTAACAGTTGACCACAGCCAAGATGTGGTGAAAAGGCCAAGTCAAACCTGTACTTTGTTATGCCCAAGGCAGGTTAAGGCAAGAGAGAAACAATAGTAATGGGTACCGGGTTTGGAGTAGTGAATCCTATGTACTTGCTAAACTCTGCGAGTCGAGTTCAGGCACCATGTTTGCAAGCGTGTAATAAACATACTGATTGCTTCAGATCTTGTCTCGCACTGAAATTATTGAAGTGAGTGGGCTTAGTTTCTTACAATTGGGGGATCGTCCGGGATATTCTTCCATCGCCGGGGGGAGTGGCTGGCCCTGGACACTGGGAAGATGCCTCCCATTCACAATTGAGGAGCGGTTTCTTGTCCAGGTTTTGTCCGCTCCCTTGGGCGACTGGTACGAATCCCACAATAGAGACATCTGAATCAGACAGTGAAAGAAGGTCGATAAAAAGTATAGAAAAAAAGGGGCCAGGCAACTCTGTGCACAGACCAACGTCAGAAAACTGACTTTTAAGTATTAACTTGGTGGCCGGGAAAAGGGATATTTAATCGCTGAGGGACTGGTGAGGGCCTCGAGAAATGGGGCGGGGGGAGGGGTAGGTCGAACTGTCACGGAGTAAAGAAAGAAAAAGTCCCTGGTAACATTCCTCCTGAAAGTCCGTTGGGGAGGATATTGAGGGAATGGACAAGTGACACTTGTACAAGGGAAAAAGATAAAAAGAAAATGATTAAATATTGTTGTTTGGTATGGACCAAAGAACCAATCCTTCATCCAGCTGTCTTCTGGCCAAAGTATGATTCGGATGAGGATTGGGTATGTCAATATTTAGATTTGTATGTGAATTAAAAACAAACTTATAGTGAAGAAGAGGCGGACTATGCATCCTGTTGGAAGGGCAGTTTGGGAATGATGGTAGTAAAGACAAATGATTCCCCCTCTGCCCCACCCAGTCCCTGAGATCATTTTGCCTGTTTGCACTCCCGCCCCCCATACCATAAAATCAAATTAGGTGAAAATGGGGGAGGAGGAGAGACAGACAGACAGGGACAGGGAACGGATGACGCACAAGAGGAGAACGAAGGTGCGGTGGGCGGGGATGTTGTTGTTCCCGACCCTCAATCCGCAACAAAAGGAAGGGAAGATAAAGTAGATGTAGAGGAGGCCTCTGGCGTAACTAAACGAAAGCCTAAGGGGGAAAAACAAAAACAAAAAAGGGGAAGAATATAAAGACTTATCCCCTTCGCGAGGTACCAAAAGTGGACAAAGAGATTGGGTTTTTAAGTGCCCCACTCACCAGTGGGGAGGTCAGAACAGTTAAAAAGGAGATGAAGGTCCTGGTTGAGGATCCGGTAGGGCTGTCTGATCAAATTGATCAATTCTTGGGGCCCAGTCTGTATACGTGGGCTGAGTTAATGTCTATTTTGAATGTACTACTTACTTGGGAAGAAAGGGGACTTATATCAGGAGGAACCATTAAAATATGGGACAGTGAACTTCCCATTGGGAATGGGGATACTGGACAGGGAGAGACGGAGTATCCCCTCAGAGACACACAGTGGTAAAATCAAAACCCGGAGCATAGGGAAGAAATGATGGAATTGAAAGACCTGATTCTAAAAGGAATAAGAGAGGCAGTTCCGAAGTCTCAGAATTTGACTAAAGCCTTTGAAGTTAAAGAGGAGAAAGATGACACACCCTCAGCTTTCTTGCAAAGATTAAGAGACTCAATGCAAAAATATTCTGGAATGAACCCTGAGGACCAAGTGGCACAGTCTTTTGAAAATATATTTTGTGACAAAGGCATGGCCAGACATCGAGAAAGATACTGAAGATAGAAGGGAGGAGTGAAACACCATTAGATGAATTGTTAAGAGAGGCACAGAAAGTATTTGCAAAGAGAGAGGATGAGAGACAAAAACAGAAGGCAAAAATGATGGTAGCTACGATTGATGACGTAGTTAAGAAAAGAATGGAACCAATAGTGAGCAACCGGAGCGGTGGGTGGCAGCATGTAGGACAGAGAGGAAGAGGGAGAGGGAGAGGACAAGGGGGAGCATTTGATAGAGGGTTCGGGCGACAGGGGCAGAGATGGAAGTCTCCACAGGCAGAATGATGTTATTGCAGTAACTCGGGCATTTTAAGCGGGAGTGTCCTGATCTACAAAGTGTAGAAAGGGCAATTCCGCTTATGAATTTTGATGAAGAATACGGGTGTCAGGGGTTCGTGCCCCCGGGGAGCCACGAGGAACTGTTGATAAACTTGAAAGTGGGACCCTGTGGGGAAGAGGTAGTCTTCCTAGAAGATACGGGGGCAGCACGGTCATTGCTGAATTTTAAACCAAAGACAGTAGGAATGTCAACACGGTCAATTACTGTTTCCGGGGTAAAAGGGGAAGGATTTCCTGTTCCAGAATTTGAACCTATGATGATAGAAGGTCTGAAGGATACAGTCACAGGGGAACTGTTGTATATCCCTGATATAGGAAGTAACTAACTAGACAGAGATTTAATTACCCTCTTAGGACTGGAGATTTGAATTCAGGAAAAAGAATTAGTTGTACAAATGGCAATGTTGACAGAAGATGTGGAGAGAGAGGTAGACTCTATTATATGGGCTAGAGAAGGGAATCGTGGAAAAATACAGATCCGTCCCCTAGAAATAAGTTTAAAAAGGAAAGGGGACGTTGTTTATGAGCGACAATATCCCATTTCCATAGAAGGTAAACGAGGACTGCAGCCAGTAATTGAGGGGCTAGAGATTGACTGTTGGAGCCATGTATGTCTCCTTATAATATCCTAATTCTACCAGTGAGAAATTCCGATGGAACTTATCGATTGGTGCACGATTTGAGTACATTGAATCGAATAGAACAGGTCAGGCACCCAGTGGTGTCAAATATGTTTTTAAGTAAGATCCCTCATGACCACAAATTGTTTAGTGTGATAGATTTAAAGGATGCCTTTTGGGCTTGTCCCTTGGCGGAGGAAAGTAGGATTTTTTTGCCTTTGAATGGGAAGATCCCAAGACAGGACGGAAACAGCAATACCGGTCGACCGCGCTCCCCCAGGTGTTTACGCAATCCCCGAATTTATTTGGACAGATGCTAGAACAAATATTGGAGAAATTTAGCAGCCCCAAGGGGACTACCCTGTTGCAGTATGTAGACGACCTCTTAGTATCAGGAATAAGAAGAGAAAGAGTAGTAGAAGCCACTAAAAAATATTGAATTTCCTGGGACAGCAGGGACTGCGAGTATCTAAAAACAAAATACAATATGTGGAGTGAGAAGTGAAATTCTTGGGACATTTAGTTAGTGAGGGAAAGCGAAAGATAAGCCCGGAACGTTTAGAGGGAATACTGGGGATTCCACTGCTCAGGACCAAACGGGAATTACGTATTTTTTTGGGTTTAACGAGATATTGTAGATTGTGGATTGATTCTTATGCTCAAAAGAGGAATAAATTATATCTCAAACGAGTAGAGGAGGAACCAAAGTGTCTGAGTTGGGAAGAAGAGGAAAATGAAGCATTTAAGAATTCAAAAGTGATCTAATCCATGCCCCCATGTTAGCCTTACCTTCTCTAGATAAACCTTACCATCTCTTTGCTACCGTAGATAAGGGAGCGGCTTTGGGAGTATTAACCCAGAGGTGGGGAGGAATGAGACAGCCAGTAGCATATCTTTCGAAGCTATTGGATCCAATATCCCGGAAGTGGCCTGAGTGTGTGCAGACCGTGGCTGCCACTGCACTGTTGGTGGAGGAAAGCAGGAAGCTTACATTTGGGGGAGTCCTAATAGTAAGTACCCCACACCAAGTGAGAATGATCCTAAACCAAAAAGCTGGGCGATGGTTGACAGACTCGAGGGTTCTGAAATATGAGGCAATATTAATACAAAAGGATGATTTCGTGTTGGTCACGGACAATTGTTTAAATCCAGCTGCCTTTCTTTGGAAAGGGGAAGAAGAACCTCCTCAGAATCCAGAACACGACTGCCTTGACATTATAGAATACCAAACTAAGGTCCACATGGACCTGAGAGATGTTCCGCTTCATGTAGGAGCCTGTCTTTTTATAGACGGATCATCCCAGGTGACTGAAGGGAAAAGACATAATGGGTATGCAGTCATAGACGGGACAAACGGTAGTGTGGTGGAGGCAGGAAGGTTGCCAAATTGGTGGTCAGCTCAGACCTGCGAACTCTATGCATTGGAAAGCGCCCTTAGGGCATTAGAAAATAAAGAGGGAGCAGCATACAGTGACTCTAAATATGCATTTGGTGTTGTGCACACTTTTGGAAAGATATTGCAGGAAAGAGGACTGATCAATAGCCGGGGGAAGGAATTAGCAAATGATGAGTTGATTAAACGGGTCTTGGAATCCCTATTACACCCCCGAGAAATAGCGGTCGGGCATGTAAATGGTCATCAGAAAGGAAATGAACCAGAAGTTAGGGGGAATAGATTAGCCGATGAAGTGGCTAAGGAATCAGGCCTGGACCCACAAGGGGTGCTGATTCATTCCCTAATACCTATTGTCCCTGATCCCTGGAAGCTCCTATATTTACTGAACGAGAAGAAAAATTATTGAAACATTTTGGGGATGCAAAAAACAGCATACGGGCAATGGATGTTACCTGATGGACGGGAAATGTTAAGCAAAATGATGATGCGATAAATTATGGCTGTCCTACATCAAGTCAGCCATTGGGGAGTACAAGCAACGTATCTTTTAGTTCTTAGGGAATACGGATGTAAAGGAATATATACAATTGCTAAACAAATATGTGAGGCATGTATAATATGCAGAAAGGTAAATAAGAAAGTCTTGAGAAAATAGACCCCGGGAGGAAGAGACCCAGGATTCAGACCCTTCCAGAGTATACAAGTAGATTATACTGAACTACCCAGAGTAGGAAGACTAAAATATATGCTGGTCATAGTAGATCAACTATCTGGTTGGGTTGAGGGATACCCCCTAGCTACCGCCACTGCGAGTGTGGTGTCTAAAACAATATTAGAGCACATAATTCCCCGATAATAGAAACCAGACTCCCTTGGACCAAATGTTTACCGATAACTCTCTTGCGAGTATGAACAGCCCCAAGGAAAGATTTGGGACTATCCCCTATGAAATCTTATTTGGACTACCTTACCTGGGAATGAACGGAGAATTGACAATTCCCGAAACTAAAGACTTGTTCTAAATAAATATATACTGGGCTTGTCCGCCTCTTTATCTCTCCTCAGGAAACAGAGTTTATTGGCACAGACTCCGCCCCTTGAATTTACCGTTCATCCCATGCGGCCAGGAGATTGGGTCGTGGCAAAATCATGGATCGAGACTAAATTGCAGCAGGACTGGAAAGGGCTGTATCAGGATCCTTTGATTACCGAAACGACAATAAGGCCAGCGGAGAAAGGCTGGACTCACTACACTCGGGCCAGTGAAATCTCCAGTTGAGGAAGAAGTCTGGACAGCCGAATCAACGCAAGACGCGCTGAAACTCAGGCTGAAGAGACTTGGAGTAACTGATTATAGAGTGGCGACGCGAGCGCAGGATTATTTCTGTAGGATTGTGTATTAGGTTTTTTGTGCTTCAGCACAATTTTTAGAATGTTGGGGATGCTTAGAGTTATGATTCTAGCTCTCTTGGTAATGGGATTTTGTCAAATATTATTTTCATATGTGTTATTAACGGTCTCTGAGTCTGATAATCCGCAAGTAATAGATCTGATGCATGTAGCTTAGTAAATTGTGGGGATGTAGATAATCAGAGACAGTACCGCAGCTCAGAGATACATCTTAAGTCCTTTGGGGATGATACTTGTCACAATACACAGGGCCATCTTCCGATCACCTCTCGATTGTCCCAATAAAGAGCGTAACCCAATATACCTATTGATAAAGAAAACCATATGGCACAAAGCAATTCTCGGGATGGGGGTGGGGAATTAGATGAAACATTTGGGACAGAAATGTAAGCAAACGGGAAGGATTTCTAGGGCTGTTGTTTTCAAATTAGTGCAGGACAGGGAAAACGGGCAGAACTATTGGATACTGAGCTGAAAATGTGCTGCTGGTCAGGCAGCATCCAAGGAACAGGAGAATCGACGTTTCGGGCATCAGCCCTACTTCAGGAATCGGGCATAAGCCCTTCTTCAGAACTATTGGATATTAAGGTACAACCTTTCACCCCTCCCGATGATCCTGAACTAGTAAAAATTATAGAGATAAAGGACTTGAAACTGACTATCCAAATAGAAACTGGGTATGGGGATGCAACGCCTGGTTTGAATGGGTAAAATATACTGCAAAAAGTCTGAACAAGAGCAATTGCTATGCATGTGCCTCCAGTAGGCCAGTGACCCAGGTGGTTCCCTTTCCGCTCGGGTGTAAGCGAGACAGGAAGGGCTTGAAATGTATAATAGCCCTGTAACAGGGTAAGACTGCATGGAATGATAGGAAGTGTACCTCCCTATCTCTGATGTTCGATCCCTTGGAGAAGAAAGATTCAAAAGACCCTCTACGTTTTCAGCTGCAGTCGGAAATCACACGACGTGTGTGCATAGACGCGATACAAGTCAGTCTAGAGATTTGGGGGAACTGAAAGTATGTTCAGAGATTAAGAATGTCACCGATAACGGACAAGGGAGGGAACTACTCAGCACCAAAGGCTCCCCGAGCGGATCTGTGGTGGTACTGTGGAGGCAAAATATTGAGACCCACCCTACCACTGGATTGGAGAGGGCTATGTGCAATTGTACAATTGGTATTTGAGAAGGAAAATATAGTGGGGAAAAAGGAAAGGAGTAAGAGATCACTGTTAGACACTTCTTTCGATGACAGGATTTATCTCGATTCTGTAGGAGTCCCTAGGAGGGTACCTGATGAGTTCAAGGCTCGTAATCATATTGCAGCAGCCTATGAGTCAGCTCTCTTTTGGTGGGTAACAATTAATAAAAATGTAGATTGGATAAATTACATTTTCTATAATCAATAGCGATTTATAAATTATACAAGAGATGCGGTTCCTTTATTCCTAATAACACTGCACCTGATGGTTCAATTACTCGGGCCTTAAGGGGATTGACTACCTTAGCAGAGGAACTGGCTGAGAATTCAGGAGTAGATACATCTCTCACGGGATGGCGTGAATTATGGTTTGGAAAATGGAAGGGGGTGGTCGTTTCCGTCCTTACTTCCCTGATAGTAGTAGCCGGGGTATTGGTAGCCATTGGCTGCTGTATCATGCCCTATATACGAGGACTCACCCAAAGACTGATTCAGACAGCCTTAGTAAAACAGATACCCCTAAAATGGAATCAGGCAGAGGAACTTTGTCGACTAAATAATGAGGGGATGAGTGAGCGCAAGATGGATGAAATCTCCAGAATGATGCTTGCGAATTTTGGAGGCAATGCTTAAAAGAAAAATGCAGAAGATAACAAATGGTAATTAACGAAAAAGGGGGAAATTTTGGGATATAGGTAAAGTAGTGTCACTTCTGCAATCATAATTATTTATGCAAGGTTTATGCACTCACACCAGTGTATAATTGCTTCAACCAAGAGCTGAGTCAACAAGAATGAAAACTATGTGAAGGAAATATATAATTGTTTTTGTATTAGCTAAAATGTGCATACAAGAATGAAACGTGCCTGCAAACAATGGTAGATGTTACAGACAAGGAGATAAGGTGCTGTGAGGATGTAGGTTAAGCCAGATATGCTTCTACAAGCAGTAGTTATAAGCATCTGTTTCCCACTTTTGCAAAAACACAAAAACAAACCCCAATTAAAAGGTCATAAGGACCAATATGGTTGGTGAAAGGGAGGAAATGTCACAGGTGGGGGATTTAGATAATAGTGAAGGAGGATATACCTAACAATGGGCCAGAACAGGATGTGGTGAAATGGCCAAGTAAATCTTGTACGTTATTATGTACAAGGCCGGATAAGG
>NW_025204089.1:0-9056 GCF_004010195.1 Chiloscyllium plagiosum
CAATCGCTGTTACTGTCACCAGATTTTAGATCTCGATATCTTTAAATTTGTTTTTAACGTCCACCAGCTGCCAGAGCATTAGCCTGGTCTGGATTAGTAATCCAGTGCCATTTCCACAACAGCACCATCTGCATATGGGGACCTATTGGAAACCACACGGAGCAGTTTATTTCTGTGCTGCTTGACTGCTCTGTCAAAACGAACTCCGACCAATTTGACTGCCGTGATGGAATCACGTGATGGTGATATTGGTCATACTGTAATTATTCTCCTCTTAAGGGAATTGTCATAGTAATGTTCCACATTTTTAGACAGATTTCAGAATTGGAACTGGAATTAAACAGCTTACCTCGGGTCAGGGCTTGTGGTACATTGCTATGTCATATCTACTGTGTTCAGATGTTTCTTCATGTCACATAAAGCAAATCAGATTGTTTCGAAACTGCCATCTGTGTTTCTGTGGGCATCCTGACGAGATGAGGAGGATCATAGACATAACACTTCTGAGTATGGTGTAGACACTACATCATTTCAATTTGCACTGATGCGCAGGTCTGTTCCATTAATTAGGATGGTGACAAATGTATGACCCTCTCCTGCAGTGAGTTGTTTAAACCGTTTATGACTGGATGTGGCAGAACTGCAGAGCTTCGACCTGATCTGTTCGTCTTGGGATCATTTCCCCCTCGCCATCAGATGTTAGTTCCACTGTTTGGAATGTAACTAGTCAAATGCAGTAGCTTTATGGTTTGCCATCAGTTTTAGGGGTACACATGGTTCTGACCCTGGCATGTTTACTAACATTCATCACTGAACCATAGCTCAGCTTGATGGTAATGGTAGACTGAGAGATTATCCAGGGCAAAAAGTTGCAGATTATGTTTAAGTATAATTCTACTTCTGTTGTTGCTGTGGTCTACAGCACCGCATGAAATTGCACAGTTTGAGCTGCAATATTTCCAATGCAGTTCTGCTGCCTGTCTCCCCAGTTCACACCGAGACCCATTAACGCATCAGCCCTGTACGCAGTGACCTACTTTGATTTCTGATGTGGTAACCCTTCCATTCTTTAGATTTTCATTCTACTGAGGGTCTGTCCATGGTGTCACGCTTACAATTTTCTCGTTCCCCAACCTTCTTTAACATATTCATCTGAATAATTTCCCTTCCTGTATATACTACCTTCTGTGTTTAGAGTGAATGCATCACCCTCTGTTTCGCTCCCTGACTAACAGTAAGATCTCTGTAGTGTCAGTGATTCATTAAGTCATTTCAGAACGAATGAATGTGTGCATCTTATGTTATCTTTCACTTCCTGGTATATGGCGCTACAGGTTGAACCGGAGGTTTTAACAACGTTGACATATGTCTTTGACACGTGTTGAAAAACAGAAATTGCTGGAAAAGTTAAGCACGTCTGGCAGCATCAGTGGAGTTGAAGTACAGTTAATCATTTGGGTCAGTCATAATTTTTCAAGGCTCAGTTTCATTTTTGTTCTGGTTTCAGATTTCCAGTATCCACCGTTATTTGTTTAATTGAAAATGTGTTTTGTTCATTTCTGCAAAAACACAGCAGATCTGGCAGCATCTGCAGAGACAGAGAAACAAAGTTAGCGTTTGAAGTCCCGTGTGGCGCTCCTTCAGAACAGAAAAGGATTGGAAACTAGGTTTTGTAATCCCTTGACAGAGGTAGAGGAGGGGTGACTGGAAACAGACTGTGGAGGCGCCGTGCCACGGACGAATGCACGTTTGGTAGTGCTAAAAGAGAATCAAATGTAAAATGAATATAAATTTTATCGTGAAAGGGGGAAATGGGTTCCTGAATTGAGTTAAAGATAACAATTCACAAACAGGTCAAGTATATTGGGAGACCAGGAGCAGGAATGCATGGAGATTTGAGAACAGCCAAAATGGGATCAGGCTGTGGAATTATGGAATTGAATATTAACTCCTTCAGGCTGTAACGTACTAAAATGTAAAGTGAGGTGTTACTCAGGTTTCAGTTGTACTTCATTGGTACATCGCAAAAGCCCAGGACAGAAATGTTAGCATGATAGCAAAGTAGGTTATTGAAATGGAAGCAATGAGAGGGTCAGGATTTTCCTACAGACAGAGTGGGAGTGTTCCTCAAAGCAGTATCTGTTTGGTCTCCCCAATGTAAAGGAGACTGCAATGTGAGCAGCAATGAAAGGAGATTGGATTGAAAGAGTACAAGTGAAATGCTGCTTCATCTGGAAGATGTGTGTTGGGTTGTTAAGAAATGAGGAATGAGTCAGCGATCTTTTCAAATGTCCAATATTTTTCTTCTTAGACTACATAGTTCCACAATTTGTAGAGAGTAAGTACTACAGGTGCGGGAGGCCAGAGCTAATAAATTGGAGCTGGATAAATACAATAGACCAGATAGCATCAGAGGAGCAACAAAGGCAATATTTTGATCTTGGAACTTTCGTCAGGAATGGCGAGGGGAAGGGGAGCCCAGAAATGGAGTGAATAGAATTGGAAGGGCGGCGGACGACATGATTGTGGTAGGTACATGTAGGTGTAAGGTCACTGCGATTGGTCAGTGGGAAGGTTGGAGTGGATATGTGAGTGAGAAAATGGACAGTTGGCTCTGGTCAAGGAAATCGGACATGGGATAAGGCGACAGATGGAGGGATTTTTAGCTGATGCAGTCAATATTGAGGCCATTGGGCTATCAGCTCCAAAGGTAATCTCTCAAATGGTGTTCCACTGACAGTGGACAGGCTAAGCACGGGCATGTCGCCGGACGGGTTGGAGGAGGAATTGGAGGGGGAAATAAAATGGATAGTAATTGGAATGTCGGGTTGGTTGTTGCGTACAGAGCAGTGATGTTGCATCAGCAGAGCCTGATCCTGCCCCCCCCCCCCCCCAACCCCCATCAAAAGCTCATCTCCAACTCCCGATGTGGTCTCCACTCTATCAGGCAGATGAAAAGGGGGACTCAGGGAAATATTCATGGAGCATCTGCTGTCTGCGCGCTTTAATCAACCGAACATTCCAGTTGCCATCCACTTCAATTACTCTCCCACACCTACCCACCCCCATGCTCCTCCAGCGACAAGTCCAGCCTCTACTGTCAGAGTGAGGCCAAACAGAAACTGAGGAACACAACCTGATATTTCAGCTGGAGAGATTACAGCTCAAAGGTCTCAATGATAATTTCACTGGCTTCAAAATCTCTCCACCCAAAGCCTTACCCCATTTCCACCTTTCCTGACCTGATCTGAGCTGTACATCTTCCCATTCGCATATCCGCTGCACACTGCACACTTTCCACTGACCAATCACAATATCCCCCTACTTTCGTTGCCTATCGCCATCCCACTTACCCTTCCCCCAGCCCCACGGCCCTCCCTCTATTTACTTCCCGGCGGCTCCCCTTCCCCAGCACCAATCCTGATGAAGTCTTTCAGCCTGGAACGTTGACTTTCCGGTTTCCAGGATGCTGTCTCACCTGCTGTGCTTTTTCAGCTTCATATGCATTGGTTACATAGTTGCACGTTGAGAGCTCATTAGCAACAGATTTTATTGTGCCGTTTATGCTTTTTCTTAGTCTGATTACTGACAAGCTGATCTCAACATTCTCACTACAGGGACAAGGAAGCAATATCGTTTTCATTAATGCTCCTGTCTGCTTCGAACTGATTTCCTTTGTTTCAACTGTACTTCCAAGTCTGGCATTGAAAATTTAACACTTGTTATGCTATAACTTAATCACACCATATCCAATATACAACATAACTTCCTTGTTCTTATACTCCACACGTCTCTTCATAAACCCAACGATCTATTAAGTCCTTCTATACAACATTGTCAACTTGCCTGACACTTTATAAATTCCTGTCTTCTGTGCGTTTTTAACCTTAAACGGGTTGGTTACATTTACCAGTCCTCCCTCACTCCAAAGTTTCCTGAAAAATCACCTGCAATGGCTCCACAATCACCTTCGATATATCTTTAGAACTACGAGGTGTAGTCCAAGTGGTCTCGGTGATAGTTCCAACTTCACCTTCCCCAGCACCTTCTCCTTACTGGTGGTCACTATACTCAAGAGAGTCCCTTGACTCTTTTGAAGTTCTGGCATTTTGCTGGTGTCTTCCACCGTGAAGACTGATGCAATTTACCTATTCAATTCCTCTGTGCTTCACATAACTATTCAAAACTCAGTTTCCAACAGACCTTTATTTGTTCTTTACTCCCTGTCTTCCCTTTGTTATATATCTAAAAATCTTTTGCAATATTCCTTTACATGTTTAGCATTCGTAATATCATATTTCACCCTGCCCTCCCATTTGCTGCTATGAGTTATCCGTGCTGGAATTTGTAAGCTACGTAATCGTCTAGATTCCAAATAATTTTTTGCAAGGTTTGTGAAGGTTTGTAGCTCAGGTTGAGGTTTAGTGTGTAGGTTTGCTCACTGAGCTCTAGGTTCGATATCCAGACGTTTCATTACCTGGCTAGGTAACATCATCACTGGCGACTTCCAAGTGAAGCGAAGCTGTTGTCTCCTGCTTTTTATTAATATGTTTGTCCTGAATGGGGTTCCTGGGGTTTGTGGTGATGTCATTTCCTGATCGTTTTCTGAGGGGTTGATAGATGGTATCTAGATATATGTTTTTGCATATGACGTTGTGGCTGGAGTGGCAGGCCTTTAGGAATTCTCTGGCATGTCTTTGCTTAGCCTGTCCCAGGATAGATGTGTTGTCCCAGTCGAAATGGTGTTTTTTTCCTCCGTGTGTAGGGCTACGAGAGAGAGAGGGTCGTGTCTTTTTGTGTATAGCTGGTGTTCATGTATCCTGATAGCTAACTTTCTTCCAGTTTTTCCTACGTAGTGTTTGTGGCAGTCCTTGCATGGAATTTTGTAGATGACGTTAGTTTTATCCATGGGTTGTACTGGGTCTTTTCAGTTTGTCAGTTTTTGTTGGTGTTTGAGAGTGTTGGTGTGTTTGTGTGCTACTAGGATCTGCGCACTGTATTTTTTCAGTATCCGTTCGGTTCTCCTCTGTTTTGCGTAGTTCGTCTGTGCTGCAGTGTGTGGTGGCTCTTTGGAATTGTGTTCTGATACAGCTTCGTTTGTGTGTGTTGGGATGGTTGCTGGTGTAGTTAAGTGTTTGGTCAGGTTTGTCAGTTTTCTGCATATGCAGGTTTGTAGTCTCCGTTGTCCTTTCTTTCGGACCGTGAAGTCCAGAAATGCGAGTTTGTTGTCGGTTTCTTCCTCCTTGGTGAACTTTATGCCTGTGAGGATGTTGTTGATGATGTTAAATATCTTGTTTCGTTTTGTGATGACAAAAGTGTAATCTACGTAGCGGACCCAGATTTTTGGTTTGATGGTTGGTAGGGCTGTTTGTTCTAGTCTTTGCATTACCGCCTCTGTTATAAATCCTGTTGGCCGAGATCCCATGGATGTACCATTGGTTTGTCTGTAGACTATGTTGTTGAAGGTGAAGTGGGGGGTGAGGCACAGGTCCACGACCTTCATGAAAAAATACAGTGCGCAGATTCCTCAAGAATAAACCACGACAAGCAGACCAAACACAGCCAGAAACCCTAACCACCTTACCATATCAATGAAGTTTCAGAAATAACAGCCAGACTACTGAGACACTTCGGAATTCTAGTAATACACAAAACCACCAACACTCTCAAACAAAAACTAACAAACTTAAAAGACCCAGTACAACTCATGGACAACACCAAACTCATCTACAAAATGCCCTGCACGGATTAAGACAAGCACCGCGTAGGACAAAAAGGAAGAAAGTTAACCACCAGGATACACGAACAACAGCTAGCCACAAAAAGATACGATCCTCTCTCCCTCGTAGTCCTACACACGGAGCAAAAAAAAAAAAATAGCATTTCGATTGGAGCAACACATCTATCCTGGGACAGGCTAAGCAAAGACATGCCAGAGAATTCCGAGAAGCCTGGCACTCTAACCACAACGCCATAAACAAACACATAGATCCAGATGCCATCTATCAACCCCTCAGAAAACGAACAAGAAATGACATCACCACAAACCCCAGGAACCCCATCCAGGAGAAACATATAAATAGAAAGCAGGAGACAACATCTTCGCTTCACTTGGAGGTCACCATTGATGATGTTACCTAGCCAGGTAATGAAATGTCTGGATATCAAACCTACAGCTCAGCGAGCAAACCTACACCTTATTTTCTTTTGTTTTCATGCTGGCCCTGAGTTCGTCTTCGGCTGAATATAGTTCTTCTCACTTTGGGATGAGTTTCGGATGTGCTGCTGAAGCATCTCCAGAAACCCCTGTCTTGCTGCTTCACTACCTTCCCGTGCTCAGCTCCCCTTCCAGCTAACTCGGCCAACTCTTCCCTCATGTCTTTTAGTTACATTATTCAATTATAAGGTATCTCATCAAAAAGTGAGCAATAGACGTAAACTGAAGGAGGGACGTTTGAGATATTGGACATGAAGAACGATTAGAGGATTTATTAACAAGATCGAAAGAGAGAGCGAGATAGACAGAGACAGGGAGAGAATATGCACATGGAGTTCTAAAAATAGAGAAGTGTACATGTTTGATACAACTAGATGTACTTCTGTATTGGGTTTGACAATTGCTGTGCGCTGTGGTACTTTGTACAGTGTATGTGCAACAGATTAATATGTTGAAATGCTGGGTCTGATGCCAGAACTTTTATCTCCATTAATATGACGAGCATCAGCCGTTGACAGGACCCAGCAGGCCAATGTATATGTTTCCCGGTAAAAAGTGGATTACCTGAAATAAATTGGAACACCAGAAGCAGAAATTTATGACATACATTCTGATAAGAATGAGAGATGAGGTCTGGGAATGCAAGAAAGAGGCAGGAGGCAGAGGGTACATTGAGAGAAGGGGAACACAATATCTCAACTGAAGATTAAATAACATATTAATGTTTTATAAGTTTTGTACATCTCATGCATCATTTTTGTTAACCATGTCTCTCTTGCTTTTTGGATTTTGGAAACAGGCCCTTCGGCCCAACAACTCCATACTGACCCTCCGAAGTGCACCACCCAGACCCATTCCCCTACATTTACCCCTGCAACTAACACTACGGGCAATTTAGCATGGCCAATTCACCTAACCTGCACATTTTTGTGCGAGAAAACCGGAGCACCGGAGGAAACACACGCTGACACGGGGAGAACGTGAAAACGCCACACTTACAATTGCTGTTCAGTTAACAGAGTTTTTACTTTAGGGCTAAGGCTGCAACAAATCTTTAAAAAGCGTACAAAAGGTGCAAGAAGATGTTTGGACCTTTATAAACAAATTATTGAATTACATTGGGTAAACGATCATTAACTGATCAGAGATATGGGAGTTAGATCCAGCGAAATCCGTATTTCCTGTGTATGTTCAGGGCAGTTATGCCCAGAGACAGTTTTTATATTGGATGTTGTTGTGGCGGAGGAGACATCAGTGTGGTTAAAAACTTCTCGATAGTCTCTGTGTACTGATGATTATTCAGGTAGGTTACTATCCTATCCTCGCTGTCGTTAGTGTTCCTGGTGAGTTTACTTCTGCCCATTTACTAATCCTCGAACCCGTTGTCAATGTCATCGTTTTATCTGTTACGCATATTTGGCAAAGATCCAAATTATTGTCTTTGCTTTCAATCACATACTCCATTTCTATTCCAGGAATTTCATATCCTTCGCTTACAAACATCCAAGGAGAAACAAAATGTCCATAACCACGATTACCCTATTTTGCCCTGAGCTGATTTCTATCTCAATATTCGGTCTACGACAAAACCCGTCCACTCCCACCTTCACAATATCCCCAGTCTTCACTTCTGCCTCAATTCTGTTTCTAAATAATCCGTCATCCACACCTTTCCAGTAACAATTCTCTTCTGGCAACTCTTCTCGTTACACATATTTTGATCGCAAACGTTTTCTTACCTCGTCCTGGACCTATACCAGGTGCAAAATATGAAGTCAGTTTGATTCTAAAAAGAGGTGGTCACCGCTTTGTGTCACCTGTTTCAGCATAACCTGTAACCTCGGACGAGGCAGAGGACTATGCCATCAGTGACCAGGACGTGACAGTTTCATTAAATTGTTTTGATTCTAGAACTTTCTGAGCAAGAGTAAGAATCCATTTCTGTCACCTACTGAGAGTAATAGCTTCGTGCTGTCTCCACAATGGAAGGAACCGAAAATCTTCCAGAAATAATATGGGACAGACTGACAGGTGAAAATAAGAAACTCTGCTGATTAGAATTAACAAAAAGAACTTACTCAACAAACTAATTAAATTGAAGGTTGGCAAGTTACTGCCCCAAATGAGCTCCATCCCAGAGCTTTCAGGAAAGTCGCAAGAGAAGCTAGTGAAAGAGTTTTGGAATCATACAGGACAGAAACAGACCCAGTGGGGATGGTGCATTTGAATTTGCAGAATACGTTTTACATTGTTGCTAATAAGTGAATGAAGGAAGTTACAGTAAGTTGATACGTTGCAGACAGGGGTTGCTGGATATACCACATGGATTGGGAATTGATCAGTAGAAGCAATACTGAGCTTCTTGCAATTTATTAATCGGATGCAGTTACTCATGGGATATCACATGTTTCAGTGTTTGAACCACAACAATTTGCAAGGCATTGAAATGAATTGGATGTGAGAAATAAACAGCATGCATCTCATTTTGCATTAATGAAGGAACAAGGTTGAGAAGTGTTGTTTTTTTTTAAAAGACCTGATAGTCCTTGATCATGGGTCACCAAAAACAGCACATCCAAGTCCGTAAGTATTGAGCATCTTATATAGTTTGCTACCCTTCAATGTAATATGATTCAAGTACATAAGTAAAGCCGTCTTCCTGTGTTTGTAGGAACTTGATTAGAGAGTATTTGGGGCACTGTGAACAGATACGATCGCCTTTGTAAGGCATGATGTCATTAACACAGACACAACTCAAGCAAATATCAGCAGTCTAATCCATGAGATGATGAGACCATGAGGAGACAGTGATGGAACTGAGTATTTAATCTTCAGTGCT
>NW_025204090.1:0-5432 GCF_004010195.1 Chiloscyllium plagiosum
CGTCTTCCTCAGGCAATTCAAGAAATTTGGCATGTCCATAAAGATTCTCACCAACTTCGACACTTTCTCCATTGAAAGTATAATGTCCAGGTGAATAAGGCCTTGGTACGTTAACTGCTCTGCCTAGAACCGTAAGAAATTACAAAATGTGGTGTGCAAAGCCCAGACCATCACGGAAGCCTAACACCTATCGATAGAATCAGTTTATAACACTGGCTGCCGTGCAAAGAATGCCGATATCACCAAAAGTCACATCGAATCCAGAAATAATTTCCTCCAAACTGTACCCTCGGGCAGAAGGCGCAAAAGATTGAATACAGGCATCAGCAAGGTCTGCACAGCTTCAACCCTGCGGTTATTAGATTGATGAATGAGCTTCCTAAACATTAATAATGCTGATATTTTTAATGCTGAACTTGCCTAGTGCACACTCTATGGAATATAACCTGCTTTACTCTGTCTAAGTGTTTTTATACAACATTTGATATATAGTTCCTTGCTTACTAGGTTCGGCCTGTACTGCGAGTAAACAAAGCTTTTCACGATACTTCTGTACATGTAAAATAAATGCTTATCTCAGATCCCCACGATCCTCATTGCACGGTTCCCAGTAGTCACCATCTCCCAGCATCTGGTGATATCTATCACTGGCTCCCTGTGATAACCATTCCCCAGCTCCCGCTGAACTCCATCCCCTGGGTCCCATAATCGCCAACCGGCAGTTCTCCGAGTCTTCACCCCTTGCATCCCGTGTAACCAATTCCCCGGCTCCCTATATTCCCAATTTCCTGGATACTAAGAAACGCCAAAGCCCAGCTCTCCATGATCCCCAAAACCGGTTGTCATGATACCGATCCCCGGTTCCCGCAATCCCCACCACTGGCTTCTTGTCATTCCAAACCCCTGGCTCCCCGCGATTCCTACCCCGTCTCCCTGTGATACTTAGCTCCCAACTACCTATGATTCACAATACTGGCTGCGCATGATTCCCGTCCCCCAGGTATAGCTCACCCCATTCCTGAATGCCCATGCTGCCCACCGCCAGGTCCCCATGACACCAGTCCGGGATCCGTGTGATCCCTGGCCCCCAGCGTCCTCGATACTCTTCCCTGGTTCCCTGTGATACCTAAATCCGGCTCCCCATTATTACCCACCCTGGCTCTCCATGATGCCCACCTGTGATCATTATGCCTCGCCTACCCCTATGCCGAATATCTCCAGCCCCCAGTTTCCCTACCCCTGGTGGCCCCCACGCTCATATTCAAATGATTCCTACCTCCCCATCTGGTTCTGGCCAATCCCCATCCACTGCTGCATTTGAGCATCATTCCCTTCTTCTGTTTCTCTCGAAGTGCTCTTGATCCCCCCTTCCCACTCTGTCTTTTTCTCTCCCCTTGCTTTTTTGGCTGTTTCCGTTCCCCTCCCTCGCCCCACCCCTTTATTTTCGCGCTTGCTCTCTTCCTTCAAAAAAGGCTAACACAACAACAGAGTCAGGTGATGTCTGTGGACTGGGATCTTGCTCTGCATCAAATTACATTTAACGCACCCCCCACGCCGCCCCCGTCATAGCCATTTCCACCCTCGGAAAAGGTCTCTGGCTATCCACATCTTCTGTGCCCTTCATTAGCTTGTATACCTCTATCAAATCATTACTCATCCTTCTTCGCTTCAATGAGAAAAGCGTATCTCCCTCAACCGATCTTTATAAGGCATGCCCTGCGTTCAGGCAATATTCTGCTTAATCTTCTCTGCAGCCTCTCCTTACAACACTGAGGTGACCAGAACTGAGCACAAGTGTGTTGTAACCAGGGTTTGATAGTGTTGTAGTAGAACCTCGAGCTCTTAAACTCAAGCCCTGTAATGAAAGCCAAAACACCATTCCCCTTCAGAACAAATCTATCAACGTGGGTGGCAACTTTGAGAGATCTACGAACGTGAAACTCATGATGCCTCTGTTGCTACACACCGCCTTCAACCCTGCATTCTTATTCCAATTTGCGCAATAAATCACTTCATACTTTACAGGTTGAACTCCATCTGCAACTTCCTGTTCCAATTCTGCATCCTGCCCGTTGCAAAATACAACAGTCCTCCACACTATCCAAGGAGAAGAAAGAGTTTTACTCTATAACTAATCCTGTTATGTCACTGACGTTTTGTTAATGCAGCCAATATGGAAGGAGTTTTCCTTTAAGTTGACTTGCAGTTTAAAAATTTCAAGGAGGAATACTTACCTATCTCTTCGTTGCCTCAGTCATAGGAGTTGTTCATGGAGACGATGTTGAGGCAGTTTTACTTTCAGTTCAAAAGTGTTGAGGGAGATTTAATATCTGTCTACCTTGTGCTTTACCTGTCTTGGGAATGTTTCATGTAAACGGTGTGTGGCATTTAATGAATATCAAACTCCATATTGAACATGGCCTGGAAATTTGAAAGGGGCTCGTGCAGAGGGAGATTTAACCTGTATCTCATCTAGTGGTGTACTCGTCTGGCTCTTCAATGAGCAAAGTGATGACGGATGTTTATTTTTTATTTAATTTTACATGAAAAGGGAAGATTTATTCGGTGTCTTACTATGTGCTGACCCTGACCTGGGTGTCTTTGGAGAGCACAATGAGGATGGAGATTTTATTTGTATCTAAACCATTCTGTCCATGTGCAAGGAGTGTTTGATGTCGACTCTGCAGGGTCGTTTCCATTTTTGGTGGGGACAGTGTATAGTGAATCTGTAAGTGATGTTGTGCTAAGCTATTCCTGGGAATTCTTTGAGTCGCTTTAAATTGCATCTTATCCTTTGCTGTTTCTATCCTGAAACTGTTTGAAGTGGAACTGTTTGAACTCGCCACATCCTGAATGTGGCC
The DNA here is from genome assembly GCF_004010195.1 of Chiloscyllium plagiosum. Taxonomy (NCBI): domain Eukaryota; kingdom Metazoa; phylum Chordata; class Chondrichthyes; order Orectolobiformes; family Hemiscylliidae; genus Chiloscyllium; species Chiloscyllium plagiosum. Next base: position 2,862 of record NW_025204090.1, read on the forward strand.
CGGAAATCAAACAAGTGCTGATGTCGTCGGAACTTTACTCTGTGTCCCGAGCTGTAGATGTCCTCCAGTCCGGTGAGTGAATTAATCGATATCTGACGGCATGCTGGACATGGCCTGGAAATTTGAAATTTGGCTTAGCTTTATTCTGTATGGAACCCCGTACTGTTCCTGACTTCGGGACAGTCTTACCAAACAGTTATTCTGTATCTATCCATTTGCTGTAACTGTTCTATCTGTCTGGATGAGGCCAGCTTTATCCCTGATGAACCAACACTCAGTCGCAACAAGGTGTACCGTCCACAATGTGCTCTGCAGAAATTCACCAATGCTGCTTACATAGGAACCTTCAAAATCATGGCCATCTAGAACAGCAGACACACGGGAAGATTAGCAGGTTCAGTCTTGTTCAAAGCCACTCACCAACCTGTTCTGCAAATATGACATACTTCATTCAGTGCTGCGGTTTCAAAATGCTTCCTAATCACATTGTAATTGATCGTACAGCATAAGGACGACTGCAGTTCAGGAAAGCAAATTAGCAAAACATTATCAAGGGACACAAGGGAAAAGGCAATGAATGCTGACGTTACAAACGGTAACAGCATCTCTCGACTGAATAAAAAATAAAAATATTATCCGAACACTACCAACGCTGGAAACTGCGTTTTGGGTTTTGTGCGTACAGGCTGGTCAGACAGGCAGTACTGAAAGGATAAAGTGAGGTCTGCATATGCTGGAGATCAGAGATGGAAATGTGTTGCTGGAAAAGCGCAGCAGGTCAGGCAGCATCTAGGGAACAGGAGAATCGACGTTTCGGGCATTTCCTGAAGAAGGGCTAATGCCCGAAACGTCGATTCTCCTGTTCCCTAGATGCTGCCTGACCTGCTGCGCTTTTCCAGCAACACATTTCCAGTACTGAAAGGATATGCTGTTTGAAACTATCAGTCAGTCATTGAAAGGCATAGTCTACCTACCCAGCATCACAGAGACACTGGCATTAATGTACGACAACACTGAACTCTGAGAAGAACAGAATAATTGAAAATGTACTCATATATGACTATAGAACATTTGTACACAGTTATAGCAATGGCATGAAAATTAATGATGTAAATATGCACACATAGTAATTGTACAAAAAAAACAAACTTGCAGAATCCTTGCATTTAACATTAGTTTGGTCTTGAATAGGCAAAAAGTCTGTGTTATCAAAGCGTTTAGGGTCTTTAACGATGTGACTTAGCTATTATTGATAAAAATGATGGCAAAATATTACAAAGAAAGTTTGATCTCAAGTCACACAAGAGTTTGGGCTGCGATCATGTTGGCGATCATTGAAGCTGCAGAATTCTGTTGGATGCTGATGCTGTAGGGTTGGATATGGTTCATGAGGGATGCCCTTTATGTCGCCATGTATTGCAGGAGTCCATCACCTGTACAACACTTCCATTCATGATGGAATCCAAGCTGCAGAAATACAGAGATTGGTTACACAACAGAAATCATCGCAATAAATGGTCTTGCAAGGTATGTTTGTTCGATGGTTACTTGTGTGAATGTTAATCTGCGTTTGGATTTGCACTGAACCCTGTGCTCGTCCATGGGCCAGTCTATACCTTGGAGTTCCTTGTTGATCAGCAATGTCACAAACATTTCAGTTACGAGTGATTGGGTGATAAACTACCCAGGTCCAGTTTGGAAGCAATCTAGATGGACGAAGGTGATGGCCAGTGTTTTGGAGGGAGTGGTGACGCCCAGTAGAGCTGAGACTGAATTCAGGCTTTTGTTTTCAAATCTATTTTCCACAGATTTACTGATTGCAACACCGTGCGTTCACTAATCAGAACATGATCAACTTTTTATTGCATTCACTGAAGTGTTTAATAATGAGGTGTGAATTCTAGCAATTTAAATATTGTTCACTTCAATTATCTTCAACTGAAAAGCAATGACGTTGTTTGCTTTTAAAGTACCTAAGAAATAAATTGCTGTTAACCATTATTGTAGAAAATATAAAACTGATATCTCACAGACTAATCAAGTAACGGTCAGGCATTGTCTGTAAAGTGTCATCCTGTCAGCATGACGGTTCTAGGCAACATCATCACCACAGAATCATGAAGTGTTCCAGCAAGGAAATAGGCCTTTCGTCCCAACTTTCCCACAATGCCCAATGTTCACAAATAAATTAGTCCAACCTGGCTATGTTCGGTCCATATAGCTCAATTCTTAACCTTTCCATTTACCTACCTCAATATTCAGTTAAATATTTGTTGTACTCGGTTCACCCGCGACCTGCAGCAGCCAGTTCTGGATACTCTCCACTCCGTGTGTGAAAAAAACTGCCCATGGATTGTTTTGAATCTATCCCCTCTTACCTAAGACCAACGTTGTCTATGTTATAGACCTCGCCACAATGGGGAAAAGCTGTTGGTCATCCAACTTATCTCACCTCTCATGATTTTAAAGGCTTTAAAAAGTCATGCCTCATTCAACTATACTCCAGAAAAAATGCCACAGCCTATCCAATCTCTGTTTGTAACACAAAGATTGCAGTCCATGTAAACTCCT
>NW_025204090.1:5476-9058 GCF_004010195.1 Chiloscyllium plagiosum
CCTTGCCACCTCTTTGTTCTCTAACACTCCTCAGGACCCTGTATTTACTGTGTAATTTGTACTGCTTTCTTGGTTTCTTTTCCAAAATGCAAAACATTGCATTTATCTAAATTAAATTCCATTTCTCAGGCCACTGGACCCGTTGGGCAAGATCTCGCTGCATTCACCATTCACGTCTTCACTTTCCACTCTACCATCAATCTTGGTGTCTTCCGCAAACTTAGTAACCATTCTGCCGAAGTACTTACCCAAATATTTTTTTCTATCCAGTTGGCTAGCTCTTCCTGGATTCCGCGAGATTTAACTTTATGCAACAAGGTTCAATGCGGTTCCTGGTTAAAACCTTTGCTAAAGTCGATGTAGACAACGTCTACTGCTCTCCCTCCTCCAGGTTCTTGATCACCTCTTCACAATAATCGAAGATTTTCGCAAGACACGAATTTCGACGTACAAAGACATGCTGACTATTCCAGGTGACTCTTTGCCTCTCCAAATGTCCGTGGACCCTATCTCTCCGAAACTCCTCTAACAAATTACCCAATACAAATTATAGGGTCACTGGTCTGTAGATCCAAAGCATTTCCTTGCAGTTTTTCATAAATATTGGGACAACATTGGCCACTCTTCAATTATTGGTTGCTTCACCCTGGATGCGAATGATACAAATACATCTTTGGTATATTCTATCCCAATGAGAGGTCATGCTCGGGCAAAGGTGGAATCTCCTCAATATATTGTTTGTATCATTCTCAATTTTGATGTTGGATCCAATAAATCAGTAGTTTTCGATTTGAGCACACTATGGAAGGTGCAAAGGCAATATAATGTATTCTGCATGGGCGGCTTCAATATTCATAAATTAGAGAGGTTCCACCGCAACAACTGCTGACTGGGCCGTAAGAAATGTCTAGTAAATCACGACAAGGCATCCATGAGGCGCAGTGGAGCTATCAGCAGCAGCAGAATCCTACGCTGTACAACACGTACAGTCTGCATCCACATGGCCCGGCAACCTCCCACTTTACAGTAATCATCAAACCAGAGATGAACCATGTTCCAATGAAGAATGCAGAAGGACATGGCGTGAGAAGCACCAGCTGGACTCAGTTATGAGGGGACAACCAGGAAAAGCTCTTACTGTATTCAGTAACTACAAAGGACGATTTGTGTTCCAACCGCATGAACAGCAAGTGATGAACAGAGCACAACTATCTCCCAAGCAATGGATCCGATCTGAGCTCTGCAGTCCTCCTATATTTAGTCGTAAACAGTAGTGGAGAATGAAGCAGAACAATTGGGAGAGGCGAGTGTTCTGCAAAATCTGAATCCTTACTTATGGGGAGCGCAGCAAACATGAAGCTGAGTTTTTTTTAACAATCTTCACCTCGAGGTATTAAGATTTCAAACTGCTCTCCCTGTCTTCGCATCTCAGGTAACAATCTTCAGATAATTCGACACACTCCAGATGATCGCAAGGAAACAACTGCAGACATCAGAAGCAGAAAATGATGTTCACACAACATGTAACTCCAGAAGTCGTAGCAAACCCAACCAAACTATCCCAGTACCGTTAAACACTGGCATCTGCCATCAGTGTAGGCAATGGCCCTAGTATGTTGCAATTTCGTTGCAGCCATCGACTAACTCATGGATGCATAGTCTACAACTTAAACATTAAACAAGGTGTCAGCAGTAATAAATTCAATCAACAATAACCTGATAAGTCTTTCCCTGTCCAGGAGCAGCGGGAGACAGAGCGGAGGTGACATTGGATCCAAGGAGCTTGCTGGGGAAGTAAGAGAACAGCATATATTCTTACCTTCGAAGTCTGCCGACTTTTTCCTATCCGGGAGCAGCGGCAGTCAGAGAGGAGGAGCCGTTGGTGACAAGAAAGATGCTGGTAAAGTAAGGACTTAGGATAAATTTTGGCAGCGGATAAATCTGAAATACGACACGTGTAGTATCTCCCTCCCGCTGAAGGAAGACAATAATTGGCAAGTAAATGTTCCAGGATAATGATACTTCAGACAGGACAAGGAGGGGGTGGGCAGTTGCATTGCTGGTCAGGGATGCTATCATGGCTGTTATAAAGGAGGACACTATGGAGGCTTGAGCAGAGAGGCGTTATGGCTGGAGTTGAGAAATAAGAAGGGTGCAGCTACATTGGTGGAGATCCATTACAGACCTCCCAACAGTGAGCGTGAGGAAAAAGTATAAATAAGTGAACTGACTATGGTAAGATGTCGAGGATAAAGGGATGGGATGGGAAATCTTCCCTTTGCCAACATTGTCTGGGACACACATATTTCAGAGGTATGGATGGTGCAGAATCTATGTGGAGAGTCCAGGAAATTATTCTCCAGCAGCATGTCAATAGTCCAACAAGAGAAGGGGCCACATTGGACCTGGTGTGGGGGAATGAACCAGGCCAGGTTGTAGAAGCTGCAGTGGGAGATTTCTTTAAGAATAGGGGCCTCAATTCTGTAAGTTGTAGAATACTTGTAGACAAAGCGGTGACTGGTCCTATGGGACGAGTACTAAACTATGCCAAGGCCCATTATATCACAATTAGACCGAAGTTGGCAAATGTGGTTTGGACACAGTTATTTGAAGGAACGTCCAAATTTGTTATGTGGGAGGCTTTCAAAGATAGGTTAGAGATAGTGCAGGATAGGCATGTCCCTTTGAAAACAAGGAAAGGCAAGATTCCTGAACTGTGGATGACAGGAGAAATCGTGTGACTAGCCAAGAGGAAAAGCACAACTACAAAGAGAACGGGATTTGGAGGAATATCGGGAGAGTAGGACCATTCTTAACGAGGAATCAAGCAGGTTAAAATGGTTCATGAAATAACTTTACCGAGCAGACTTAGGGAGAATCCCAAGACATTTTATTCTCATATGAGAAGCAAGAGGGTAGCCAGAGAAATAGTTGGTTCACTATATGAGAAGGAAGGAAAGTTGTGTGTTTAACATAAGAAAATGGATGAGATTTTCAATGATTACTTTGCCTCAGTGTTCACTGAGGAGAGTGACATGATGAATGTTGAGATTAGAGATAGAAATTTGATTAGTCTGGATCACGTTGACATAAGTAGGGAAGATATGTTGGGAAGGCTAGAGGCTATTAAGGTGGAAAAATCTCCAGGACCGGATAAGATCTATTCCAGGTTGCTGAGGAAGGCGAGAGAGGAAATATCTGAGGCCCTGACAGTATCTTCGTAGCATCCTTAAACATAGGTGAGGTGCTGGATGACTGGAAGGTTGCTCATGTTGTCTCCTGTACCAGAAGGGAAGTTAGGATAAACCAGGTGACTGCAGACAAGTGAGCCTGACATCAGGTGATGCGAAAGTTGCTGGAGAAGGTACTGAGTGTTAAGATCTCTTTATATTTGGAACGAAATGCGCTTATCAGAGATAGGCAACATGGTTTTGTGCAGGATAGATTGTGACGTACCAACTTAATAGAATTCTTTGAGAAAGTGACGAAGTTTATAGATGAATGAAGAGCTTTTGATATCATTTACTTGGACTTTAGTAAGGCGGTTCATAAGGTTCCCCATGATAAACTAATGGAGAAAGT
>NW_025204091.1:0-2357 GCF_004010195.1 Chiloscyllium plagiosum
ATGAATGCAGCTTGATTCGTTCAATGAATGAGTCCAGTTTGATTCATTAAATGTTTGAGATTAGTTTGATTTATTGCATCAAGGCATAACATTTGATTCATTGCATGAATGAATGTAGTTTGATTCTCTGAATGAATAAGCTTGAGACATTGAATTTTTGAGAGATCTCTACTCATTGAATTAATATGTGCATTTTGCTTCATTGAATGGATGAGTGATTCATTAAATATCTGAGTTAAGTTTGTTTCATTGAATCAATATATTCATAGAGTCATAGAGATGTACAGAATGGAAACAGACCCTTCGGTCCAATCTGTCCATGCCGACCAGATATCCCAACCCAATCTGGTCCCACCTGCCAGCACCCAACAAAAATCTCTCCATACCCTTCCTATTCATATACCCATCCAAATATCTCTTAAATGTTGCAATTGTACTAGCCTCCACCACATCCTTTAGCAGTCATTCCAGATACATACCATGCTCTGTGTGAACAAGGTGCCCCTTAGGTCTCTTTCATATCTTTTCCATCTCACCCTAAACCTATGCCCTCTAGTTCTGGGCTCCACAACCCCAGGGAAAAGACTTTGTCTATTTATCCTATCTATGCCCCTCATAATTTTGCAAACCACTGTAAGGTCACCCCTCAGCCTCCGCCGCTCCAGGGAGAACAGCCCTAGCCTGTTCAGACTCTCCGTGTTGATCCTCAGATCCTCCAACCCTCGCAAAATCGTTGAAAATCTGTTCTGAACCCTTTCAAGTTTCATAATAAATGATTGAAGTTTAAAATCAATGAATGGATGAATGCAGTTTTATTTTTTGAATGAGGGAGTTAAGTTCCGAGACATTGGAAGAATGAGGGAAGCTCTTCTCATTGAATCGTGCAGCTTGTATCGTTAAATGAATGATTGCAGTTTGAATCATTGAATGAATTAATCAATGCAGTTTGATTAATAAAACAAATGTATGCAGTTTTCATTGAATCAATGAACAACGTTTGATTCATTGAATGAATGATTGAAGTTCGATTCAATGCATGAATGAATGCAGTTTGTTTCATTGAATGAAAGCGTTGAGCTCTAACGTTGAAAAAAATGAGAGTATTAACACGTGCACTATGTTCCATTGAATGAACGCGTGCAGTTTGTTTCATTGAATCAATGCGTTAAAATCGTGGCACTGAATGAATGCGAGAAGCTGGACTCATTGAATCAACACGTGCAGTTCGTTTAACTGAAAGAATGAGATAAGCTCGAGACGTTAAATGAATGAGAGGAGCTTTACTCATTGAATTGACACGTGCAGCCAGTTCCATTGAATGAATGCGTGCAGTTTGTTTTATTGAATGAATGAGTTAAGCTCGTGGCATTGAATGAATGATAGAAACTCTACTCATGTGCCTTGTTTTTCATTGTATGAATGAGTGCAGTTTGATTCATTAACAGTATGAGTTAAGTTTGTCTCATTGAAGCAATGAATAGCATTTGATTCATTTAATGAATGACTGAAGTCTTAATCAATGAATGAATGAAAGCTGTGTGCTTCATTTAATAGTGTTCAGCGCGAGATATTGAATGAATGAGAGAAGCTCTACTCATTGACTTATCACGTGCAGTTTGTTTCATTAAACAAATGAGTGCAGTTTGATTAATTAAGTGTCTGAGTTTAGTATGATGCATTGACTCAATGCATAACATTTAATTCATTGCATGAATGACTGTAGTTTGATTCAGTGCATGAATTAATGCAGTTTGATTCTCTGAATGAATGAGTTAAGTTGATACATTGAATGACAGATCTCTACTCGTTGAATCAACACGTGAAGTTTGCTTCATTGAATGTATGGGTGCAGTTTGATTCATTGAATGAATGAGTTAAGCTTGAGACATTGAAGGAATTAGAGAAGCTCCACTGATTGAATTAACACGTGCAGTTTGTTTCATTGAAAAAATGAGTGCAGTTTGACTAATTGAATGCATGAGAGCAGCTCTTCTCATTGAATTAACACGAGCAGTCAGTTTCTTTGAATGAATGTGTGCAGCTTGTTTCATTGAATGAATGCGTTAAGCTCGTGGCGTTGAATGAATGGTAAAACTCTACTCACTAAATTAACATGTGCAGTGAGTTTCATTGATTGAATGTTTTTAGCTCGTGACATGGATGATTGAGAGAGGCTCTACTCATTACATTAACCCGTGCAGTTTGTTCCATTGAATGAATGAGAGCAGTTTGATTCATGGAATGAATAAATAAATGCATTTTGATACATTAAATGAATGAGTGCAGTTTGACTTATTAACTGTACGAGTTTAGTTTCATTCGTTGAATAAATTCATAACATTTGATTCTTTGGGTGA
>NW_025204091.1:3155-9060 GCF_004010195.1 Chiloscyllium plagiosum
CAAAGCCAGATAGCACTCAACGCTTATGTGTGGACTTTCGCAAAGTCAATGCAGATACAAAGACCGATGCATACCCAATTCGGCGTTTGGAAGATTGTTGAAAATTTCGGAGAACCAATTACATTTCTTAGTTGGATTTGCTCAGAGGCGACCAGCAAGTACCCTTATCAGAAAGAGCAGAAGCAATTTCGGCTTTTGTAACGGATGGTATCATTTTAAAGTATGAAAAGTTTGGTATGAAAACTGCTCCAGCTACATTTCAGAGACTAAGTAATAAGGTCATTGCTGGATGACCCAGCGATGCTGTGTATATTGATGACCTGGGGATTTTCAGTCACTCATCGAAGAAGCATTTACAATATTTATCAGACTTGTTCGATCGAATTCAGAAGGCAGGCTTGGTGATAAACCTAGCTAAAAGTAAATTTGCCAAAGCCCAAGACAACTTTCTGGGCCATGTTAATGCGCACGGACAAACTGCCCCACCGCGATGTGAAAATAAACGTAATTTCCCGTATCTTCGTCAAAAATAGCAGTCCGACTGGGATTGAGTTTATTTTATCAAATGTTTGAACCGAATTTTAGCAGTGCGGCTGCTCATTCACTGTTTTGCAAAAAAGAAAAGGCACGATCTTTCAGTTGTAAGCAGACTGTCATGAGATGTTTGACAGCCTGAAGTCCATGTTAAATGCCAGCCTAGTATTTGCCAAACCTGATTTAAAGTGGCTAGCGATGTCAGTGATATGGGTGTCAGTGCTGTGCACCTACAGGGGAATGACGAGATCTATTCGGCATTTGTCCAGGAAGTTGAACGTTCATCAGCAGAAACATTCGTCAGTTGAAAGACCTTTAGCTTGGTGTTGGTACTACAATATTAAAGTGTTTATATTACCAACAACGCAATCATGTACTCCATTCATAACCCATTGAAATTTGTGAAGACAATTAAGGACAATAATGCCAGACTGTTTCGATGGATCGTGTTGTAACAGCCATTAAACTTGAAAATTATGCATGCTTGCATCGTGTAAGCGTGCTTGCCGATGTAATTTCGAGATTCGAATGTAATGATGGAAGTGATTGCTGGAGTAGGAGAAACACAGGCTGAATCTGAATGCAGTTGTGCGTGGTTTACTTTTTTTGTCAGTGAATGTTTACGTGTAATTTTGGGAGACGTGTTAAGGCGAGGACAGCTGATATAGATAGGGAAAAGTGCCAGGGTTAGGAACAGTTGTATAGATACAGTGAACGGTCAGTGTATGAGAGGCTTTATAGATATGGAGAAGTGTCACGGAAGGAGAGGTTACATAGATCAGGAGACGTGTCAGCATTAGGACAGGATAAATACATGGGGAGGTGAGTCAGGGTTAGGAGAGGGTTATATACATGGGAAATTTTCCGGTTAAGAAACATTATCCAGATACGGAAAGGTGTCCGGTCCAGGAGTGATATATAGATGGGGTGGAGCGTCAGGGAGACGAGAGATTATATAGATAGGGAGACATGTCAGAAATAGGAGAGTTTATACGTAGGGAGAAGTGTCAGGGTAAGACAGGTTATCTAGATACGACGAAACCTCAGGTCCAGGGGACGTTGTATGGGCAGGGAGAAGTGTCAGGGTGTAGGAGAGTTTATATATAGGGAGAAGTGTCAGGGCCAGATTAGGTTACATAGATCTGGAGAAAAGTCAGGGTTACCACAGGTTGTATAGATAGGGAATAGTTTCAGGGTTAGAACAGGATATATAGATAGGGAGATGTGTCATGGTTGGAGACGTTATATAGACATGGAGAAGTGTCAGGGCTAGGATAGTTTATGTATATAGGAAGAAATGTCAGGGCTACAATAGGTTATATAGATAGGTAGAAGTGCCAGGGTTATCTCAGGCTATATCGATAGAGAATAGTGTCAGAGTTAGGACAGAATATTAAGACAGGGATAAGTGTCAGAGGTTGGTCAGGTTATATAAATAGGGAGAAATGTCAGGTTTAGGAGAGTTTACACAGCTAGGGAGAAGTATTAGGGTTAGGAGAGGTTATACAGATAAGAAGTTTTAGGGCTCGATAGGTTATGTAGATAGGGAGAAATGTCAGGGCCACGAAAGGTTTTATAGATAGGGAGAAGTGTCATGGTTGGAGTCGTTAAATAGATAAGGAGAAATGTGAGTGTTAGGAGAGGGTAAATATATAGGGAGAACTGTCAAGGCTTGGAGTGAGTATCTAGATATGGCGAAGTGACAGGCCAGGAGAGGTAATGCACATAGTAAGAATTGGCAGGGTAAGAACAGGTTACACAGACAAGGAGAAGGGTCAAATTTAGGAACCGTTATATAGATAGGGAGAAGCGCCAGGTTTAGGAGAGGTTATATAGATAGAGAAAAATGTCAGGTAATATAGATAGGGACATGTGCCAGGGTTTGGAGAAGATGTATACACGCAGGGAACCTCGATTAACCAAACAAGATGGGATGCCACGTTTTCAGATAATCGATTATTCGGTGAATCGGTTTAATGTCTTTACTCCGCGGCTTGGAAGTTTTAATGTCTGCTCCTCGTTAAGGAGACTGCAGCAGCATAGTGTACACGAAAGCCCTGACCCCAACATCGCCACGCTCCCGGCCCTGCCATGTCCGACATCGCCCCGTCCGCCCCAACCGTGCCCAAAACCGCCGCATGCTCTCTCCCCAACCCCATCTAACATCAGCCTCGCCTCCGCCCTCGTCCCTCACTGCCCACCCGCGGCTTGGAAGTTTTAATGTCTGCTCCTCGTTAAGGAGACTGCAGCAGCATAGAGCCCTGACCCCAACACTGCACCATCCCGGCCCTGCCATGTCCGACATCGCCCCGTCCGCCCCAACCGTGCCCAAAACCGCCGCATGCTCTCTCCCCAACCCCATCTAACAACCCCCTCCGCCCTCGTCCCTCACCGCCCACCCTGTGCGCCTCACCCTCTACCCCACCCTCTCCCCAGGGCAGCCAGACTGGATACCAACAACACCACTGCTGCAGCATCTGCCTTTGTGGGGTAAGTCTCCAAATAGTGCACACACAGCTACAACCACACACAAATTTTCACTGCAAGATTTGACAGGTTCCACCTTTGCCCTGTTCAGGACAATGTTGGAGAAATTATCTGGGGAAGTTGGGTTTAGGTTATACACCTGTGTAGAACTCCATGCAAAGTGTGTGAGGAGAGAGAGAGAGAGAGATGAGTGGGGATAAGTCACTTGGAGATGAAAGCTGACTAATCAGTGTATACAAAAATCGTGATCACTGTTGGAAACACGTCTTTGATGTAATGCTTCTATCAGGACCTCGAGCTTTCTTTCGGATAATTCGATTTTCTGATAATTGGCATTCGTATAATCGAGGTTCCTCTGTATAGGAAAAAAGTGTTCAGGGTAAGGAGACGTTTTATAGATAAGGAGAAGTGGCAACGTTTGGAAGTTTATATCGATGCAGATCAAACACCTGACACGAAAAAAAACCTGCTGACTGCCCTCCATCAGCCTCATGTTGTCAGATCAGACATTGAGACAGAAAGCTCCAGCTGACTCCCCTCCATAAGTGTCATGGTATCAGATCAAATATCGACACAGAAACCTACTGACGACCTTTCCTCACCCTCTTGGTGTCAGTTCAAACATCGAACATAGAACATAGAATATTACAGCGCAGGCCCATTGGCCCTCTATGTTGCGCCGCCCTGTCATACTAATCTGAAGCCCATCGAACCTACACTTTTCCATGTACGTCCATATGCCTGTCCAATGACGACTTAAATACTCTTAAAATTGGCGAATCTACTACCGTTGCAGGCAATGCATTCCATACCCTTACTACCCTCTGAGTAAAGAGAAACACTAGCATGAAAACCTCCAGCTGACTCTCGTCCCTCAGGCTCATGGCCTCTGAACAAACAGTGATACGGAAACATCCGGCCGACTCCGCTCCATCAGCCTCATGACCTCTGATCACGCACTAACACGGAAACCTCCTGCTGCATCCGATCCCTCAGCTGCATGGTGTGAGATCAAACAGTGACATGGAAACCTACTGCTGATTCCCTCGTTCAGCTTCATGGTGTCAGAGCAAATTCTGACAGGGAAAGCACCTGCTGACACCCCTCCCACAGCATCATGGCCTCTGTTCGAGCAATGACAACTACTGCTGACACCCCTGCCGCAGCCTCATGGTGTCAGATCAAACACTGTGACAGGAATCTCATGCTGCAACTAGCCCTTCAACCTCATGGCAAAGATTAAACAATGACACAAAAAATCGTCTCACTCCTCTCCCTCAGTCTAATAGTGTCAGCTCAAACACTGACATGGAAATCCCCTCCTGACTCACCTCTGTCAGGTTCATTTTGTTAGATCAAGCGCTGAAACAAATTTGTTCCTCTGAGGCAGGCATTTTATAAATGACCTGGACGAGGGGTTAGAAGGTTGGGTGAGCAAGTTTGCGGATGATACGAAAGTCGGAGGAGTTGTTGACAGTGAGGAAGGATGTGGAAGGTTACAGCAGGATATAGAGAAGCTGCAGAGCTGGGCAGGAAGGTGGCAAATGGAATTCAATGTAGCTAAATGTGAGGTGATTCACTTTGGGAAGAATAACAAAAAGATGGCGTACTGGGCTAATGGTCGGATACTTGGTAGTGTGAATGAGCAGAGGGATCTTGGTGTCCATGTACACAGATCTCTGAAAGTTGCCACCCAAGTAAATAGTGCGGTGAGGAAGGCATATGGCGTACTGGCTTTTATTGGTAGAGGAATTGAGTTCCGGAGTCCTGAGGTCATGATGCAGTTGTATAAGACTCTGGTACGGCCGCATCTGGAATATTGTGTACAGTTTTGGTCGCCATACTATAGGAAGGATGTGGAGGCATTGGAACGGGTGCAGAGGAGGTTTACCAGGATGTTGCCTGGTATGGAAGGAAAATCGTATGAGGAAAGACTGAGGCACTTGGGGCTGTTTTCACTAGAGAAAAGAAGGTTTACGGGTGACTTGATTGAGGTGTACAAGATGATTAGGGGGTTGTGAGTTTATGGAATGCCCTGCCAGTAGCAGTGGTGGACTCTCCCTCTTTATGGGCATTTAAGCGGGCATTGGATAGGTATATGGAGGATAGTGGGTTAGTATAGGTTAGGTGGGCTTGGATCGGCGCAACATCGAGGGCCAAAGGGCCTGTACTGCGCTGTATTCTTCTATGTTCTATGTTCTATGTAAGAACAGGTAAGATTAAGGAACCTTGGATGACGAGAACAGAGGAACCTTTCATCAAAAGGAAAAAGGCAGCTTTTAAAAGGTGGAGGAAGCAAGGATCTAGCACAACTTTAGAGAATTACAGACTTGCTAGAAAGGAGGTTACAAATGGACTGAAGAGAGCCCGGAAGGGTAAGAAAAAGGTTTGGGAAGAAGGATTAAGGAGAACCCAAAGACATTTTACTAGTATGTGAGGAATAAGAGAATGATCAGAGTGAAGATAGAGCAGATCAGGGATAGCGGAGGAAACTTGTGCAAGTAAGTCTGAGCAGATAATGGAAGCCCGAAATGAGTTTTTTGCTTCGGTTTTCACCAAGGAAGGGAAACTTGTTATAAATGAAAACTTGGAGGCGCTGTGATACAGTCTTGACCAGATCAAGATTGATAAAGTTGATGTGCTAGAAACTTTGGAAACATTACGATAGGTAATTCCCCAGGACCAGACCAGATCTATCCTAGGCTGCTTCGAGAAGCGAGAAAGGAGGTTGCTAAGCCGCTGGCGAGAATATTTACCTCCTCACTCACCACGGGAGTCGTACCGGAAGATTGGAAGGAGGCGAATTTGTTCCTTTTTTCAAGAAGGGTACTACGGAAATCGCTGACAATTGCAGACCAGTCATTCTTACGTCTGTGATCAGCAA
>NW_025204092.1:0-1011 GCF_004010195.1 Chiloscyllium plagiosum
GAGCAAAACTGGAATTAATGGAGGACAAGTTCCTCAGTGGTTGGAGTCATGCCAGACACAGAGGAAGATGGTTGTGATTATTGGAGGTCAGCCATCTTTGCTCCAGGACATCTCTGCAGAAGGTCCTCAGGGTAATTTCCTTGACCCAATCATCTCCAGCTGTTTCATGATAAGGTCCTGATAAGCAGCTTCCCTCCATCATAAGGTGAGAAGTGGAGATATTCACCGATTATTTGACAGTTTTCAGCATCACTCACAACTCCTCAGATATTGGAGCCGTTCGTGTTCAAATACTACAAGACCTGGATAATGTCCAGGCTTGGCTTGACAATTGGCAAGTTATATTCACAGCACACACATGCCAGTCTATGACCATCATCAATAAGAGAAAATCTAACAACTGGCCCTTGAATTTAAATGGTGTGAACTTCACTGAATCCTCAAATGTCAACATCCTGGGGATTATATTGATCAGAATCTCCACTGGATTCGCCACATAAACACAGTGGCAACAAGAGCAGGTCAGAGGCAGGGTACACAGTGATGAAGAAATCATCTCTTCACTTCCAAAAGCCTGTCTGCCATCTACAAGGCAGAAGTCGGGAGTGTGATAGAATACTCACCACTTGCCTGAATAAGTGAAGTTCCAACAACACTCAGGAAGCTGACACCATTCAGGACAAAGCAGTCTGCTTGATTAGCACTACATCCATAAGCATCCATTCCCTCGACCTTCGATGTTCAGTTGTAGTGGTGTGTAGTATGTGCTGCAGAAAATCACCAAAGAACATCAGACAGCAACTTCTAAACCCACAACCACTTCCATTCAGAAGGACAAGAGTAGCAGATGCCACCCCCCTTCAAGTTCCCCTTCCAGCCCCTCACCATCCAGATTTGAAATACATCATCGTTCCTCCACAATGACGGGGCCAAAATCCTGGAATTCCCACCCTAATGGCATTGTGGGTCAACCCACAGCAGGTGGACTGCAGCAGTTCAAGAAGGTAACTC
>NW_025204092.1:1028-3163 GCF_004010195.1 Chiloscyllium plagiosum
GGTACGACATCATTGTCTCTGAGCTCCACAGTGAAGGGTGAGTTAATCTGAAAGCAGCCAGAATGATGTGGTGAGGCTGGGGTTTGGTGATGCCCACACACACCGACAAAGTGTGGGAGAGGACAGTGTTGATGGAGCATGCAGTGAAATGGTGCTGATGGTGGAGATGGATGAAGACCTGGAGAAGCAAACAGTGAGCTCCTGCCTCCAGGTAACTGCCCAGGCTTTCCTGTTGGGAACTGGCACCATCTGGTTTCCATAGGAACTGAAGGGAGGATTAGAATATCTATCGAAATGAGGCAAGATCAGTTCCTAATGAGATAGAACAGCATGAAAATGAAGTGGTCACCCCTCACTAGTGAGATTCAGAATTCGCTGTTTAAGCCATAAAGGGGGAATTGGAAATACTTTTCACCACAAAATCTAATGCTTTCATTCTTGACATATTTCCCCAACTTTCTTGTCTTTGCTCATACAACTCAAGGCAGCAGAAAATCCAACTCTATAAAACTTACTAACAATGTAATGTTTAATCTGCTGACAGGATTGAGGATCCCACAATTGCTCAGGCCAAGTACTCTCAATGCTGGTCATCCTGCAGGACCAAATGGACACCAGAACCATGATCTGACCCCTGACCCCTGAGGGTCTTGACCTCAACATGGAATTGAATTGGCCCTGTCAGTGACTTAGAATCCCTACAGTATAGAAACAGACCCATCAGCCCAACAAGTGCACACTGACCCTCCGAAGAATAACGCAAATAAAACCCCATTCCGCTGTCTATATCTACCCCTGACTAATGCACCTGACCTTCATCTCCCTGAACAATGGGATGAGCAATTTAACATGGTCAATTCAACAAACCTGCACACCTTTAGATTGTGGGAGGAAACCTGAGCATCCAGAGTAAACTTATGCAGACACGAGAAGAATGTGCAAACACAGACATCACTCGAGGAATCAAACCCAGGATCCTGGCACTGTAAGGCAGCAGTGCTAACCACTAAGCTACCATGAAGATGGTGTCCTGGCCATCGAAAACAATATGGGTGAACTCAGATCGAGGCTTACCTTCCAGAGGGAACTCAGAGACTGTTGTGTGCTCTGCTTCACGGAGACTTGGCTCCCCCCTGTCATTCCTGACAGCTTCCTACAAGCTGATGGGTTCTCCATACACCACATGGACCACACAGCAGCCTCAGGAAAAGTGAAGGGCAGTGGGATATGCTTCCTGAACAAAACCTCCTGGTGTTCGGTTTTGTGATCCTGACAGACCATTGCTCCCCTCAACCTAGAATACCTTACAGCAAAATGCTGTCCCTACTACCTTCCATGAGAGTTCACTTCCGCCATCCTGACAGCAGTCTACATCCCACCCCATGCGAATGTGATGAATGCCCTGGATGAAATTTACACTGCCATAAACATTCTGAGACAAAATTCCCCGAGTCCTTACTCACCTTGACTGGTGACATCAACATTTCAGGATTCCTGATGCTGGGTTTATAACTGAAATGACAATTCTCCTGCTCCTCAAATGCTGCCTGACTGGCCGTGCGTTTCCAGCACCACACTCTTCGATAGTGTCTGACGAGGCAGGAACGGGTCTAAACTTTGTGGAACAATAAACAAACACCCTGAATACTGACCTTATGATGGAGGGATTGTCCAGGATGAAGCAGTTGAAAGTAAGTGGGCCAAGGACACTTCCCTGATTTAATCTCTCCCTCGCTTCAGCCATATCATCTCAAGTGTGAGATATCTGACTTTCGTCCAATCAATTTTTCCTTAATTAATTTTAAAGGCACTCTAACTCTGTATCCGAATATTAACTCAAAGGGATTACACTGAGTAGATTCATTTGGGGCATCTCTAATGGCAAACAACATAAATGTGGGATTCCTTTATCCCAATCATTCAGGTAATCCTGACAGACAATAAGCTCTGAAAGTGGTCTTCAGGGCCTGATGTCACCTTTCCAATGCTCCCTGGGTTTCAGGATGATATGCACTTGATTTAAAAGCTGTAGGCGTAAATTATCCAAGACTTCCTTAAATAGTTTATCAGTAAAATTAGACCCTTGGTCTGAGTGAATCTCCCTGGGTAGCCCATACCAGGTAAAGAAAGCTACC
>NW_025204092.1:5750-9061 GCF_004010195.1 Chiloscyllium plagiosum
CTGTTTGACATCAGCATCATCCCTTGATCTCTAATCTGACAGCGCTGCAAACACCTCACTAGCTCTGCCTCCCAGCTTCGTCTGAACTAGCATTACCCACAAGTCCTCTGGCCACTCCAGCTGCCTAGCCAGCTTTTCAATTGAAATACAACATGGCTTCAACATCTTAGTCATCGACATGTGGCAGAGTTTTAACATGTTTGTATACACCCCTACTTTCTCCCTTCATCTCCACCCTGTTACCTTGACTTTCCTGACTAATTCACAACTTCAGAACTCAAACTCTCCCTCTTTTTCTCTTTCTCCACATTCTCTCTTTCTTTTTGCTCCGTTAAGAATCTTCTCTCCCTTTCTTCCTCCTCTCACTCAAACTGCTTCATCTACAATTGAATTTTCATCATTTCCAAAGACTCTAATGGCCTTTGCAGCACATTTAAAAGGTGCATTATTTCAGTCATAACCTCACCTTTTTTTTCAGAGACTCAGACAACCCCAGCTCCACTGTGTCTGCCAATTACAGTAGCTTTGCCTTGCTCACCTTTTCCACAACCCCCAAAGTCATGTCTTCCAGCTCTGCAAAACATTTAATTACAGAAAGTGCCATTTCTCGCACGTTTAATTGAACCACCTACAAGTAGCTGAAAATAAACAGATTTTCTCAACTGCTTTATTTAAAGATCTGGGACACCCTAATCCCCAAATGTGTTTAAATCTCTCCAAATCCATTCATATCTGCTCAGATCCCAGATATGATCTGTGCAAATCCATCTAAATCTACCCAAACCTGTCCAAATCCTGGACCTGAGCCCCCTAGTCTGTTCTGATGCAGAAGTCGAACCCTTCTGCTAATTAAAACAGAAACACCCAGAGAAGCTCGTCTCACCGCGTAATCTGTTCGAAATGTGAGGGAGTGAAAGGAAACTCTTGATTTCCACTGTGGAAAGAAAAAATAACTATTTATTTTCCCACCTCTAACAGTGAACACTAAACAAGAACTATTAACAAACCCGATACCGCTTTCTCTCAACTGATGACTAACTGACCCCAACCCTACTAAAATGCTGCTCCAATAACACAATTACAAAACATTAAATTAATTTAATCTCTCAAAGTCCATACAGTCACATATGCTGTCTTCCTTCTGCTCTTCCAAATCTGCTGTTTCCTTCCATCCTTCCAACTCTGCTGTCTGCCCCACTCCCGAGCCATCTTGTATGATTTTCTTTTTGACTGCGAGTATCTTTGTATAAAATTCCTTGGTACCTTAACCTAGGGAGCTTTCTGAGATTTCTTTCAGAGTTGTTCAGTGCTGTTGACTCTCTTTTGCTGGCAGTTGCTCTTTCTCCCTGATTTTCAAAAAACACTTGTTTTGATTCCCCTGATTCCATATGAATTTCCTATTGTCGGATTAGTTTCAGGCTTTCAGTATCGTCAGATATTAAAATCGATTGGCTTTGAAGGGCTGAGTGTTTGGTCTAAATCAATTGGTCACTTTTGAATTGTTGTCAAAACAGCAACCAAAACTCAGGTATCCATTTAACAGTCAATTGTTCCACGTGTCTCTTTGGAACAGCCTGTCTCCTGGCTGCTCTGTAAACTGGCAGCATTTGTGGTACCTTTAGCTCAGAAGAGCAGTTTTTCTCTTAAAAAGGACCATATGTTATTTCCACTCACTATTATTCGAATCAGCATTATAACAGATGACTGCACACACGCACATGCACACGCACACTTGTACATAGAAAGCGACTAAAAGGCGCACACACATGCGCACATACACATACACACACACGCACATTTGTACATATATAGTGACCAAAAGACACATACGCACACACACACACACACTTATTCATATATAGTGACCAAAAGGCACACACACATGCACACACACAGACAGCTATGCACAAATGCAGACACACAGATATCTGTATATACAGAGATAGTAATATACACTCTGACATGCATAGACAGACATACACACACACAGACACAGGCACATATAAATTTGAGGAGCTAATTGGTTTACTTTTCTGCTGCTTTGTATGTTTTTATGATTAGATTCCCTACAGTGTGGAAATAGGCCCTTCAACCCAATCAACCCTCTGAAAGGTAACGCACCCAGACCCATTTCCCTCTGACTCAAGCACCTAACACTATGGTCAATTTAGCATGGCCAATTCACCTGACTTGCACATTTTTGGATTGTGGGAGGAAACCGCAGCAACCAGAGGAAATCCACGCAGACATGGGGTGAATGTGCAAACTCCACACAGCCAGTCACCCAAGGCTGGAATTAAACATGGGACCCTGGTGCTCTGAGGCAGCAGTGCTTACCACTGAGCCAAGGATTATCAAGTTGACTCACATAGCAGGATAGTTTAATAGACAGAGCCCTGTTCTTGGGAGATTAATAAATCACGTACATGTACTACACCTGTTTCAATTCAAACAAAATAGACCACAGCCATTTGTTAAGGGTAATGTCCTAATTAGTCAGAGTCAATCTACTTGGTTTAAAATTTAAACAAAGCCTGGAGGTCAACTATCAATCATCAGTAATAAACAGTATAAAGGTTCCCTTTGAATTGTATTCTTGCAGATTGTCCTGATGAGTGTCAGAGAAAAAAACTCCAACAGACATCTTTTTTCCAGTAATACACATGTTCTGCAATACCAAATAATGATCTTTTTTTTTAAAACCAAGTACTTTCTCTTATTTGTATCAGGTATCATTTGTGGGACATGAAGTTTAGAATATGTGAACTGAATATCACTAAATGGTTTCTATCAGTTTTATCAAGAATGTTCACACAGACATTCATTAACACGATGTGGGCATCATCAGTAAAGACGGTATTTGCTGCTGATGCTGAATTGCCTCTGAGAAGGAAGGAGCAAGTTCAAATGGGGTCACATCAGTGACTGTCATCCCTGTCTTTTAAATATTACACAGAGTGAGCAGTTTAAATGCTCCTTGTTGTGAGCACATTAAATAATATTTGCTGCAATGATTTCAGTGACATTTACTGTAGCTATTGTATAACGTAGCTTTGCTTTTCACTATGCACTGTAATTACTTAAAGTTACATCCATGGTGACAGTTTAAAAAGTATTTGATGGAATCTTGGTTTCTAACTGTACTGCAGGAACTTTACACAGGGACATCTGCTGGAGAGTGGAGGACGTCATGTTGAGGTTGTACAGGATGTTGGTGAGGCCTCTTCTAGAGTACTGTGTCCAGTTCATGTCACTTTGTTATAGGAAGGATGTTATTAAACTGGAAATGGATCAGAAAAGATTTACCAAGG
>NW_025204093.1:0-9061 GCF_004010195.1 Chiloscyllium plagiosum
GAGATGCACAGAATGAATCGACCAAGTTCAGTCCATTTGAATTAGCTCTGGGGCATGAAGTAAGAGGACTTGATTAAGTTTGTTAAAAGTCCGTTATAACTGATTAAGGAGAAATTAATAAGCCAGAGTTCAGAGACCACCCATTTGAACTATGTGTCAAATTTTAGGGAACGTTTAATTTGAGCTGGAGAGTCGGCTGGAAGGAATTTAAAAGTATCATGCCATACAATGAAATAAGAAGCTGATAAGAAATCACAAATTCACAACTTTGCAATTAGGCTCTGGATGTTGGTGGTGCTTCCATTAAAAGGTGAGCACATAAAATAACAAACTAAAAGGAAATTGAGTGAGGTAAACTACTTGATAACGACTCCAGGCAGGAAGGAATCTCACAGAGTGTGTTACGTGGATATGCTTAAAAGGTATTTTAATTGGGAAGGAAAGCAAGAGGAAAAGGTGTTAATGATGACCGCACAGAAGGAAGAACCAACTTCAGAGAATTCTGAGTTGAATATTCCTCAAACCAAATTGGACAATGAGAAGTTTGTCAAAAATTGGGAGAGACTACTAAGTTTCCTTTCACAGGAAAATCGAAATGACCCGAAAGAGATATTACTATGACTTTGAAAAAAATGCGGAAATAAACTGGGAAGTAATGATCTAATTGTGCAAAACATAGATATCAGAGATGCTGTTCTGATTAAATAACATCCTTTTCGGCATAACCCTCTAAAGTTGGAACAGGCTCAGAAAGAGATAGAGTGCATGCTTTAAGATGATATAATCGAAATACGTTAGAGTGACTGGAGCTCACCCATAGTCATAGTGCCAATGCCAGACGTTATCCAACGTTTATGTGTGGATTTGCGGGAATCAAAGCTGTTACAAAGACTGACGTATAGCCAATTCCGTGGTTGGGGGACTGTGTTGAAAAGGTGGAACAAGCAACTTGCATTTCTAAGTTTGTCTTGCTCAGACGCTACTGGCAAGTACAATACTCAGACAGAGCAAAGGCGATTTCAGGTTTGGTAACTCCAAATTGACCAGATCAGTTCAAAGTCATGCCATTTGGTATGAACAGCGTTGGAGCCCAGCCATATTTCAGAGACTGACAAATAAGGTTTTTTACCAGATGTATGGTGTATATTGCTGATTTGGTGATTTTTAGTCACTCATGGAAGGAACACGTACAGCATTTATCAGATTGTTCGATCGACTTTAGAAGACATACTTGGTAGTAAACAGCGCTAAAAGTGAATTTTCCAAAGCACAAGTCACCTTTCTTGGTTCATGTTGTGTGACATCGACAAATGGCTCCAGGGAGATGCTAAAATGAATGTAACTGGCGAATTTCCCCACACTGTCAACAATAAAAGCAGTAACACCGTTCCTGGGGTTGAGTGGATTTTGCCAACGTTTGTGCCGAAACTTTGCAGTCTCACTGCTCCACTCACCCAATTGCTATAAAAGGGCAAGAACTTTCGGTAGACAGAGGACTTTCAAAAGGCATTGATGGCCTAACAACTGTTGTTCACCACTGCCCAAGTATTAGCCATACTGGATTACATGAAGACTTTCAAGGTGGCCATCGATGCCAGTGATGTGGGTATTTGTGCGGTGCTCCTGCAGGAGGATGGCGAGGGAATCGAAAGATCCAACAGATATTTCTTTCCAGGAAGTTGAACGTTCATCAACATAAATATTAAACAATGAAGAAAAAATCTTTCAACTTGGAGTTGGGGCATTAAAACATTTCATGTTTATATCACGAGCAACGCATATGAGACAATCATGCACACTGATCATAATCCATTGACATTTGTGAAAACAATTTAAGGACAAAAATGCCAGCCTGGTTGGACAGGGCTTGTTGGTCCAGCCATTCAATTTCAGAATTGTGCACGTGGCAAGTCGCGAAAACGTGATTGCCAATGCATTATCGAGACTCAACTGAGATGCGGAGGTGTACATTGGTGGGTGTGCCGCGGCCTGAATTTGCATGTGGTTGTGCATGTTTGCATGCTTATAGTCAGTGCAATGTATATGTGCTTTCAGATTACCGACCGGGTTTTGAAGGGTTAAAAATGAAGCCTTTTTTGGTATTGATGGTTCATTTTTTAAGGGTGCAGGTGTCACAAAGCTCATCCTTTTTTTACTAAGAGCTGTTCATTGTCTCAAGGAGACACTGTCTTTTGACGTTTCTTTAGGAGGGGCAATAAACTGATCAGACTGGTTTTCTACAGAATTTGAGAAGCTGTTTGTTGAGATGTAAACAGGTGAGACTTCCAGCCAAAGTGGTCATGCTTTAGAAGTGACCTGTATACTGAAAGGGGAATGGTCAGCTCGTTAGTTGGCCATGCTGAGCAGTTTTATTGTGGTCTGAACTGGGAAGTTCAGCAGGGAACTGTGTGGAAACTCTCTCTCTTTTCTGACTTTCAACTTCAACCTGTAAACCTGTGTTCCATTTATACTGGTTATTAAAAGGAGTTTGCTTATTTGGACTGTTGTGTTTATTTGGAACAACATAACTTCGTCTAGCTGGGCAGGTTGAGTTATGTAAGGATTCTTTATTCTGTTATTTGTGTTTGATTATTTAATTTTATGAATCATGTTTTGTCTGTTTTATAATCTGTTCATTATGCTATTTTACTCCAGGTAATTTTCATTGCACATGCACAGGAACAAATCGCAAAGTTAGGCTCGAGGGCTACCTGAATAAGAGTGTTTTGAGTGGGTCTGGCCCAGGCAATAACACTGGTACAGATTATTATTTTCCTTCAATTTCACTTTAACTGTCCGTTTTCCTGCAGAGATTTTCACACCTGAATATGAACAACTGCCACATGTCTGCCAGCTGAGTTGGAAACCTATGTGGGAATCGATGAGAAGCGACACAGTTATTTTTTTCTAATTTTTTCCACGGTGCTTATTTAGTGATGCAAAATAGCAGTTTCTAAATACATTGACAAAGGATAAAATGCCCTACGCGATGACAAAGCGCTGCGAACTGTATGGTACTGTAACTGCACCCTTAAACAGACTGGCCATTGGTGCTGTAGACATCAGCCCATGTTCAAGAACAGGGAGTAAAGAAACATAACAAAGTTTCACAGAACAATTAAATGGAATTGCATTCCTTTTCACCACTAGAGCAGATATGAGCGAGCAAATTCAAAGCCAGGTTTACTGATGAGATTAGCATGCATGAAATATTTGTTTATGACAATCCAACAGATTTCCGTTCGGAACACAGCGAATCTGATAATCACTACAGTACGGAAACGAACCCCACCAACTCTGGATGCTCAGGGTCATACATCACTGATATTTTCAGCTATTCAGCACACCATCCTTCTGTTTCATGTCGATTTATACATTCCAGCATTATTGGCATGATTGAGAAATAGAGAGAGTGAAGTGAATTTGCTCGGGTAATATTTAGTCATTGAGTCATAAAGACGTACAGCATGGAAACAGACCTACGGTCCAACCCGCCCAAGCCAACCAGATATCCCAACCAAATCTAGTCCCACTTGCCAGCACCCAGACCATATCCCTCCAAACCCTTCCTATACATAAACGCAAACAAATGCCGTTTAGATTTTGCAATTGTACCAGCCTCCAAACCTTCCAATGGCAGCTCATTCCATACACTTACTACGCTCTGTGTAAAGAAAGTTGCCCCTTAGGTGTGTTTAATATTTTTGCCCTCTCACCCTAAACCGTGCCCTCTAGTTCTGGACTCTCCGACCCCAGGCAAAAGACTTTATCTATTTATCCTATCCATGTGCCTAATAATTTTTAACCCTCTATAAGGTCACTCCTCAGCCTCCGTCGCTCCAAGGAGAACAGCCCCAGCCTGATCAGACTGTCCCCATAGCTCAAAACTTCCAATCCTGGTAACATCCTTGTAAATCTTTTCTGAACACTTTCAAGTTTCACAACATCTTTTCTATGGGACATAGACCAGAATTGTATGCAATATTCAAACAGTGGCCTAACCAATGTCCTGTTCTGCCGCAACATGACCTCACAACTCCTATACTCAGTACATGACCAATAAAAGAAAGCATACCAAAAGCCTTCTTCACTATCCTATCTACCTGCGACACCACTTTCAAGGAGCTATGAGCCTGCACTCCAAGGTCTCTTTGTCCATCAATACTCTCGAGGACCTTACAATTAAGTGTGTAAGTCCTGCTACCATTTGCTTTCCCGAAATGCAGCACCTCGCATTTATCTGAACTAAAATCGATTTGCAACTTCTCGGCCCATTGACCCATCTGATTAAGATTCTGTTGTAATCTGAAATAACCTTCTTTGCTTTCCACTACGACTCCAATTTTGGTGTCATCTAACATTTTACTAACTGTACCTATTTTGCTCGCATCCAAATCATTTGTGTAAATGACGAAATGTAGAGGATCCAGCACCGATCCTTTTGACACTCCACTTGTCATAGGCCTCCAGTCTGAAAAACATAACCCTCCAGCACCAACCTCTGTCTTCTACGCTTGACCCAGTTCTGTATCCAAATGTCTAGTTTTCCCTGTATTCCGTGAGATCTAACCTTGCTCACCAGTCTCCCATGGGGAACCTTGTAGAACGCCTTACTGAAGTTCATATAGATCATATCTACCGCTCTGCTGTCCTCAATCCTCTTCGAAGAAACTCAGTCAAGTGTATGAGACAAGTTTTCCCACGCACAAAGCCATTTTGACTATCCCTAATAAATTCATGTCTTTCCAAACACATGTACGTCCTATCCCTCAGGATTCCCTCCAACAAATTGCCCACCATCGACGTCAGGCTCACTGGTTTATAGTTCCATGGCTTGTCCTTACCACCCGAATTAAACAGTGGCACAACGTTAGCCAATCTCCAGTCTTCCAGCACGTCACCTGTGACTTTCAATAATACAAATATCTCAGTAAGAGGCCCAGCAATCAATTGCCTAGCTTCCCACAGAATTCTAGAATTCCAGAGAGATTCAAAAAAAGGAGGAGGATGCGGCAGAGGGAGGCGGATGTGGAAGAAGAGTCTTCACTGGCCACGAAATATTAACTCTGCTTTCATTTTCCATATGCTTCAGGACCTGCTGAGATGTTCCAGCAAATGCTGGATTTGTTATAGTTACAGAAGTTGGGAAAGCGACCTTGGACCAATCAGTGCTCTCTGCTCTGGCAATGTTTGTCTTCCCCGTTCCCTCAGAACACTTCTTCCCCACACTGAAACCTGACAATACTGCTCCTCCATTACCAAGAATAAACTGTTCATTGAGTAAAGCGAAACGGCCATGCAAGAAAATAATTCTTCATGCGAAATGAGTAATGTTCAGAGAGAGTTCCCTTATGTTTCCTTTGGAACATTATGAATCAGTTAATTCTGGTTCAGCTCCATTTGACATCATGCCGCCACTGTCAATCCTTCCAGGAAGTGGCCATTCTTATTCTGTGACACTGAAGAGTTTGATTGGTGCAGGGCTGGATTCGACTGCACCTACGATCTTGTCTATGGCAATGCTAGTGAAGTGGATACCGTTCGGTGTCCGACTGAATTATGGATGAGTTCTCGCGGATGCTACGGTCATATGTTGATCTGAAATAGCTGAGATTCTGTCGCTGGGTGGGCTCGAATTATCAAACATTTAGCCTAAGGCACTGACCAATTGAGACACAGAAACTGACATCAATATGCCATGTAAAATCTGCTAAAGCAGGTGTCAGGATGGATTTGAAGGGCCGTAGGAGGCTGGAGCTTTCACTGTTTTCACAACCTGCCGCTAATTTTCGCGCTTTCACCACCGACTCTGTCTGAGCAGCCTGAAAAGCCACCAGCATCCAGTAGGAAAGGGGAAGATCACAATCTCCCTCGATAATTGCCACTGCGAAGCTGGTGGGTGTCTGTTTGGTGCAATTGCTTCAATCTGACCAACTGCCTCGATACTCACTGAAGGAGCTATTAAGTCAATATTTCAATCATCCTCCATTGGACACCTGCAGAGGAATACAGAGATATTTCC
Source organism: Chiloscyllium plagiosum (assembly GCF_004010195.1). NCBI lineage: Eukaryota > Metazoa > Chordata > Chondrichthyes > Orectolobiformes > Hemiscylliidae > Chiloscyllium > Chiloscyllium plagiosum. The sequence continues at coordinate 6,023 of NW_025204093.1, forward strand.
ACTGAGAGCGACAAGTGCCCAAGAAGAGGCAAATACCCACAAACCAAGGGAGTTCTCACATGGCAAATGACTGAACGATTTTGGAAAAGCAACACTTATGCATATTTCCAGTTGAAGCGAGTTCTCATTGTTTAAACTGGATTGCTGTGCGCTTCCATTCAAATGGAAGGCAGAAGAATCTGTCCAATTAGCACCAGACATTGAGACGTCGAGCTCCATCTCTTTATGCAGTTCCCATTTGATGTTCTCTACCGTTTCCTGTCCCTCTTTCCATCCCCTTTCACTCCCAAGCCTCTCTTCCGTGTTGTTCCTTGATTGTTGTCTGACTGGGATCTCCAGTTCTGATGTGAAAGTTGAACTCTCACTCCACTGATTCTGCCAGAGGTGCTGTGATCTGTTAGTTTCAAACATTTTGTAAGTCATCTTCGATGTGAAACTGTGCACAAAGTAAAAAAGACATCATCCGTAGGGAACGCACTCTGATCGAAACGAGGACACGAGACCATCAGGAACATTGTTCTGACTCACTGGGTGAGTTATGAAACTTTCAGCATAGCTTCACTTCAATCACTTTCGGTAACGTACAATCAATGACTAACTTGACGGAAGTGAATATACATTGTCAACATTGGATAACGCAGCAATAACTGGGAATTCAATAATGAGTCAAATGTCATAGGAAACCACGTTTTAATCCCAACAGATGTATTTAAAATCACAAGCTTCTGAGCACTGCTCTGTCATCAAGTGAAGTACTTACCTGATGAAGGAGCAGCGCGTGGAAAGATTGTGATATTAAAAACAAACTATTACACAATAAGCTGGTGTCGTGTGACTTCTGACTTTGTCCACCCCAATTCAACACTTTTCATTTTGGGAATCCCTTTTCTCTCTGGTGCAATGAACCTGTGAAATACTTTACTGCAGGGAGCTGAAAAATGTTTTGCTGGAAAAGCGCAGCAGGTCAGGCAGCATCAAAGAAGCAGGAGAATAGACGTTTCGGGCGTGAGCCCTTCTTCAGGAAGCTGTCAGGTTGGGTCGACAAGTATAATCAAGGCTCAATCAGACAGTTTTTTTTTATCGTTAAGGCCATCAAGAATTATGTGGATAATTATCCATTAGCTCGTGGAATCTGGCCGATATGATGGGCTGTCTGATGTATTTTGGCTCCTGCATCTTATTGCCTTATTTAGTGCGTCAAACTTATCTGCACTAATTATTTATTCTTCTCATTGTCATACCTGATATCATTTTATCCATGCTCTGATTCTCAGACTGCTTTTGTTCTGAGCTTTAATTGAGTTCCCTCTGCCTGTCCAGTTATCAGATTGATTCGCTGCTTGGTGTAATTACAGATGAATGGTAAATCCAAGCTTCTCGTGAAAATGAAGGAGTTGGAATGGACGACACAATGTGATATGTATTTAGATGGCAGTGTCTATGACAGAGGACGCTGATTTTTTTTCTGAATCTCCAATGTTAGTTACTAGTTACACGAATTGCACAGTCCCCATTTTACCTTCCACTGTTCCCAGTTTTGTGCATTTTATTAACCTTGGAATGCTGCATACTTTAACACATGTTCGAACTGACATCAATGGTGATGAACTTATCCAACCGCCAATGCGCTCAAAGACACATAACAGGCTTCAGCTAAAATCTGGACGGTGTGCTTTCAACTATTTGATTGACTTTCTACGAGTCTGGTTCAAATTCTGTGGTGGTTTTGACAAGAAACCGCACTGAAGTCTGAAAACAATAGCAAATAGATAATAATAGTTGATGGGTATTTTTCAGTATGGGGTAGGATTTGTGTGAGAGTTGGCTGCTATTCCCATCCGGAACTAAATTATATTTTTGCGGTTGTTTCTGTTGCTGTTAATAGAGTACAGGTCAGTTATGAGTCAAATGCATTCGATTTTTGATCAATACGAAATGTTTTGAAGCTCTGTGATATCTCGAAATCAAGCTAGTTCCTTTCATTGTTCATTTTCTCCACAGTCAACCTCTAATACCGTGACTGTAATTATAGTGTTGCAATTTCTGTGTCTTCCCGCATAGTGTCTGCTGAATAATGAAAAAGGAAATCAAATACTACATGTGGTGTCAATCTGAAATTAAAGACAACATCCTAGACCTGCAGAGTCGTGCGATGGGCAGAGAAGGAGAGTTGTGGTCCATGCTTTCAACGAAGTCAATGCGTTCTACAAGTCGTCACCCAGTCTGTTTTTGACTCCCCAGTGCAGTGGAGACTGACTTTTGAGGAGCAAATAGAGTAAATTTGCTGAGTCTGAAGTTAAATTAAACAATTCACCCGATAGCATTTTTCAAACACTGCTCCCCGGAATGTTACTTCTGTCTCTCGATTAATAGTTCAAAGATAATACCGTCTCCCCTCAAGATATCCCCTAAAAAAACTTAGGAAAGGAGCAACTACAAATTCAGCAAAAACATAGACAAATATGGCGATTCATGTACACAGGATCCCGCAAGATTCCGAATGTCCGTCATCTATAATACAGTGAGCAGTGAACAGACGTACTGTGGAATGCTGAATGGAGCATGAGTCGATTGAACGACAAAAATGGACAGGCGGTTTCTTTTCATTCCACCAACGGTGAAAACAAAGCGAATCACAGAATGCAGTGGATACGGTAAGTGCATGAAGTCAAAGACAGAAAGCAGGTCAGGCAGCATCCAAGGAACAGGAGAATCGACGTTTCGGGAAGGGCTTATGCCCGAAACATGGATTCTCCTGTTCTTTGGATGCTGTCTGACCTGCTGTGCGTTTCCAGCAACACATTTTCAGCTCTGATCTCCAGCATCTGCAGTCCTCACTTTCTCCTGGAAATGATCTAGGTTAGGTACGAACAGGTGTTATCAATTCTAGAAGGAGTGAAAGTCGACAAATTCCCTGGGCCGGATGGGATTTATCCGGAGATTGTTTGGGAAGCGAGGGAGGTGGAAGCAGAGCCGTTGGCTTTCATATACGAGTCGTCATTGTCGACAGGTTTAGTACCAGACTATTGGAGGATTGCA
>NW_025204094.1:0-3839 GCF_004010195.1 Chiloscyllium plagiosum
TCACATGACATAATCGATAACTGTCTAGATAACGTAGCTGTCTGGATACCGAATTAGCTGGCCAACAGAAGACAGCGAGTGGTAGTAGAAGGAAAATATTCTGCCTGGAAGTCTGTGGTGAGTGGTGTTCCACAGTGCCCTGTCCTTTGGCCTCTACTGTTTTTGTAAATTTTATTAATGATTTGGCTGAGGGGACTGAAGGATGGGTCAGCAAGTTTGCAGACTACACAAAGGTTGGAGGGATCGTTGACAGTATAAAGGGCTGTTGTAGGCTGCAGTGGGACATTGACAGGATGCAGAGATGGGCTAAGAGGTGGCAGATGGAGTTCAACCTGGATAAATGCGGAGTGATGCATTTTGGAAGGTCGAATTTGAAAGCTGAGTATAGAATTAAGGATAGGATTCTTGGCAGTGTGGAGGAACAGAGGGATCTTGATATGTAAGTACATGGATCCCTTAGAAATGGCCAGCCAAGTGGACAGGGTTGTTAAGAAAGCATACGGTGTTTTGGCTTTCATTAACAGGGGGATTGTGTTTAAGATTCGTGAGATCTTGCTGCAGGTCTGTAAAACTTTGGTTAGACCGCACTTGGAACACTGCACCCAGTTTGGTCGCCCTATTATAGGAAAGATGTGGATGCTTTGGAGAAGGTTCAGAGGAGATTTACCAGGATGCTGCCTGGACTGGAGTGCTTATCTTATGAAGGAGTTTGACAGACCTCGGACTTTTTTCATTGGAGAAAAGGAGGAGGAGAGGTGACCTAATTGAGGTATACAAGATAATGGGTGGCATAGATAAAGTCGATAGCCAGAGACTAGTTCACAGGGCCGAAATGGCTAAAACGAGGGGTCATAGCTTTAAGCTGGTTGGAGGAAAGTATAGAGGGGATGTCAGAGGCGGGTTCTTTACACAGAGAGTTGTGAGAGCATGGAATGCGTTGCCAGCAATAGTTGTCGATACAAAGACATTGGGGACATTGAAGAGACTGCTGGACATGCATATGGTCACAGAAATTTGAGCGGGCATACATGAGAATCAGTGCTCAGCACAACATCGTGGGCTGAAGGGCCTGTTCTGTGCTGTATTGTTCTATGTCTTATGTTCTATGATAATATTTTTATCATATCCGGTATCTTTACCAGATAGTTTAACTGACTCAATTTTTTTTTTAATTTCAAAGGGGCCACTAAACCTGGCTTTGAAGGGATTTCCTACCACTGGTGGCAACATTAATACGACATCCCCACGGGAAATCGTCAACGATTTAGAGTTTTTGTCTGCCACCTGTTTTCTTCTTCAGGTGCTGTTTAGCTCACTCACCTACTCAGTCTGACCTCTCCTTTACTTCACGTACATAACCCAAGTGTGAGATCTCCAACTTCGGTCCTGTCAATTTATTTTAATTAATTCAAAGGACCTCACAGTTCATGTACAAATATTAACTGAAAGGAAGTTAATTGAGTAGATTTATTTAGGACATCTCCAATGTAAAACAATTTAAAGGGACACCTTTATCCCAATCATTCAGGCAATCTTGACAGTATGCTGGTAACATGGTCTTCGGCGTCTGATGTTAACTTTCCAAGACTCCCTGGGATTCAAAAAGGGACACACTTGATTTGAAGTGCTGTATGCCGAAGCTATCCATGAATTACTTAAGCATTTGAGCTGTAAAATGAGACCCTTTGTCTGGCCAAATCTCTATGGGCAGCCCACAGCGAGTAAAGAAAGCTACCAACTCCTTCACCTGCCTCTTTGTCTTAACACTCCGTAATGGAATTGCCTTTAGAAATCTGGTAGACACATCTATTATGGTCTGCAAATATTGGTTTCCACCTTTATTTTAGAAAGGGGAGCTACACATTTAACCATAACCCATGTGAAAGGTTCTTTAAATACAGGAATTGGCTACAAAGGGGCTGATTTTATTAATGCCTGTGACTTACCTACCATTTGGCATGTATGATGTAAAACAAAAATGAACCATATCCTTGTGCATTCCAGGCCACAACAAATGCTTTTGTACCTTAGCCTGAGTCTACCATACACCTAGTCGACTGCCTGCAGTTAGTTCATGTGCTACTCGTAACACTGTCTGCTACCAGTAACACAATCTGATGCACTTCGGCCCATTTCCCTTCTGCACTAACCTGTCGTGGTCTCCATTTTAATTTTAGGATTCTGTCTATAAATTAATAACGTTTGACAATATGTTCTGATTCCTTTACTTTGTGTGAATATGATTGTAATTCCGTTAGCCTTTCAGGACTAAATACCTCTTCCTGACCCTCTGCCTGTTCAGGTTTTCTTTCCTGAACCGTGACATCAAACAGGATGTCAGTTAACTGAACATCCGCTCCTTAGTCTTTTTCTTTCGTTTTTCCTTCCTGCTGTAGCTTATGAAAGTGGGATCTTGTTACTACACAGTCTGGAAAAATTGCTCGGCATTTTTCTTTTAACTCCCCAGTTCCCTCGTCTGCCATTGGCTTCTCCACCATAAGGGGTGCCTCTCCCAACTTGAATCCTGCTATATCGTTCCCAAGAACAAACTGTATTCTTGGAACTGACACTCTTGTTACTCACTCTTACTGTTACTTCCCCAATCTTGATTTGGCACTCCAACCTGATGTTACACAAGGGAATGCTTAATTTCTGTCCCCACTCCACAAATTATCACCCTCTTGATTAACATGTCAGAAAGAGTGAAAATGCTTTCATCTCTTACTATTAGAGGCTGAGAGAAAGTGGGGACTGCAGATGAAGGAGATCTGAGTTGGAAAGTGTGGGGCTAGAAAAGCACAGCAGGTCAGGCAGTATCCGGGAGGCAGGAGAGCTGACGTTTCAGGCACAAGTCCTTCATCAGGAAAGTGGGGGCAAGGGCGAAGAAAGGGGCTAAGAAATAAATAGGAGGGTGGGGGTGGAGCTGGGTGAAAGGTAGCTTGGAAGACGATAGGTAAATGCAGTTGGGGGGGTGATTGTGATATGTCGGAGAGGAGGGTGAAGTGGATAGGTGGTAGGACAGCTGGAACCCTCAAAATATACAGCATCAACATCGACTTCACCAATTTCCAAATCTCCCCTCCCCCAACTTCATCCCAGATGCAACCTTTCAAATAGGGCCCGCCCTCTTGAAATATCTTAATTGTCCATCTTCCCACCTATCCATTCCATCCTCCACACTGGCATATCACAATTACTCCCACCTACAACTTCCCATCACCTTCACAGTGACCTTCCCGCCAGCCCAGCTCCTACCCTCTTATTTATCTTTCAGCCCCCTTGTCCCCCCACCACATTCCTGACGATGGATTTATGCCTGATATGTCGATTGTCCTGCTCTTCGGATGCTGTGCTTTTGTGCTTTTCCTGCACTTCACTTCTAATATATTTGTTAATTTTAAAAGTATGGCCTTCCTCTGTCTTTCTAAACTTACTTGGCAAAAGTGGGAATCATCTTCAAACCCCAGAACCTCTTTAGTAATGTTAAAAGTTATTTATTTTAATTTAACCAACCACAAAGGATCAAAATTAAATGAATTTTCTCACCTGTTTTACTTGAAGATCGAGGTCATTAACTGCCATTTGATGGAATCTGCTGGGACCTTTTGTACCCCAAATCTGTTCAAATCCCATACGACAAACCCTTAAGCTGTTATGATGTCGATGTCGAACCCATCTGTTAATTAAAACCAGACACCGAGAAAAGCTCACCTCGCCTCGTAATCTGTTAAAACATGAGTGACAGAGAAGTCCCAAATTCCATTATTAAAAGAAAAATAACAATTTATAAGTATGTAAGTGAGCTCGCTGAGCTTGAAGGTTTGTTTTCAGATGTTTCA
>NW_025204094.1:4917-9061 GCF_004010195.1 Chiloscyllium plagiosum
CTCAAGTGATATGTTCCCCTTCTCCCAACGTTCCCCCTTTTCTGGAATTCCTTACACTTGTCTCTCATTCTGATCAGAATGTGTGTTATAAATCTTGATTATGGTATCCCAACTCATTTCAGTTTATCTCCTTTCTACAGGGAATTAAATATGTTGGCCTGCTGGATTCTTTCCAAAGCTAGTGTCTGTGATATTATTGGAGACAAAAATTCTGGCATCAGACCCATCATTTGAACATATTAATCAGTTATACATGTCCTGTGCATGGACCACAGCACACAGGAATTGCCAAAACATTGAGGGATGTACATCTACTTCTTTCGATAATCTAGTTTTCTCATTTTTCTTACGTCCGCTTCTATATCCTCTCTCTCGTTCTCTCTTCAGATCTAGTTAAGAAATCCACCAATTATTCTTCGTGTCCCTTCTCTCAAACCTCCTTCTTTCTGTTTATATCTATTGCTCTCTTCTTGATGTAATGTGATTATAATTGAGCAATGTAACAACAAAGACATGTGGGAGGAGCTGGCCAGAGTTAATTGGAAGGGGAGCTGAGCAGGAAAGATCATGGAGCAGCAATGGGAGGAGTCTGGGGATAATTCGGAAGTTAATACCAGAAATGCAACCCCAAGAACTTGAAACATACTCATGGGAGGACAAGGCAGCCATGAGTGATAAGGCATCAAACCAAATGAGGAAACATACAATGTGGTGAAGATGATTGGGAATCCAGAGAATTCATTTGCTCTGAAACTACATAAGACTGGCATCACTGACACTACAGAGCTCTTAATCATGGTCAGGGAGAGAAACAGAGGGAAATACACTCACCTCAAACGCAGAAGATGGCATTACTGAAGGAAAACTGCAGATGAATTAAGCAATTGAATTAAAATCAGTTAAATGCTTTTGCGGAATGTATCAGATTGCAAGCATGACCCGGGGAGAGACCCTCAGAAGAATGAGAATTTAAAATGAAAGTGTTACCACATCAGAAACCAGAGTAGGTCACTGAGTACAGGGCTGATGGGTGAATGGTTCTCAATGTTAACGAAGGGACAGACAGCAGAACTGCATTTCAGATATTGCAGCTCGAAGCTGTGTATTCATGCAGTTCTGTAGACCACAGCAGCAGGAGAAGCAGAACAGCATTCTACCACAACCTGCAGCTTTTTGCCCGGGATAATCTCCTCAGTCTGCCATTACCATCAAAACGATCTATGTTTCAGTAATGACTGTGGGTGAACGTGTCAGGGTCAGAACCATGTGAACCTAAACCTCATGCTAACCCATTAAAGCTACCACACTGGACCAAAAGATCTGTTTGAAACTCCGCAGTTCTGCCACATTCAGTCATAAATGGTGATGGATGATGAAACAAATGATGGAGGTAGGGGATCCACAAACATCCCCATTCTAAATAATGGAACAGACCTGCACATCAGTGTAAAAGACTAGGATGTGGTGTCTGCTCCATCCTCAGCCAGAAGTGTTGAGTCAATGATTCATCTCACCCTTGTCATGATGCCCACAAAATCACAGATACCAACCTTCAATCAATTTGATTCACTGCACTTGACAGGAAGAAACAGAGGAACACAATAAATACGATAAAGGCAGTGGGCCCTGACACCATTCCTGCAATAGGGCGGAAGAGTTGTGCTGCACAGCAAGCCGTACCCCTGGGGAAGCTGTTTCGTTCCAGCACCATCTCCCTGGAAATGTGGAAAATTACTCAGCTATGTCCAGTCCCCGAAATGGAGAATAATTACAATCTGACCAATTACCTCCCCCTCAGTCCCATCACGACAGTCAAATTGGTGAGAGTTCTTTTTGACAGAGCTGTCAAGCAGCAAAACAAATAACCTGCGCAGTGTGGTTTCAGATAGGTTCCCATGTAGAGATGGTGCTGCTGTGGAAATGTCATTGGATTACTAATCCAGACCAGGCTAATGCTCTGGCAGCTGGTGTAAGTTAAAAACAATTAATATACTATCGAGATTTAAAATCAGGTACCTGTAATACTTACCCTGAAGCCAATGTCGATTGTAAACAGCTGTTTGCTTTCCCAATGTACTTTCAAGAAGTGAATCTCCAGTGGTTTCCTGGTCTGGACTGAAAGTGACTCCAGACGCACAGACATGTGATAAACTGTTCCATGGTCTCTGAAATGGCTCCAAAATTATCATCCCTGCTTCTAATCTGTCTCGCCCTGTCAGAGTTTTGTATATTTCACTGAGATCTCCATTCATTTTCCTCAAGCCCATGGAATACAGGCCCAGTCGCCCCAAACTCTGCTCCCACAACAAGCCTCTCATCCCAGAGATCCGTCTAGTCATCCTTCGCTGCTCTCCCTCAATGTCAGGCTTGTCCTTTATTAGGTAAGGAGACCAAAACTGCACACAATACAGCACAATGTTCGAGATGGGGGCTCACGAAGGCCGTGTGCAGCTGCATTAAGACACCCTTACGCCTGGACTCAAATCCCCCTAAAATGAATGTCAAGACACCATTTATCTTCCTCACTGCTTTCGGTTCCTGCAAAAAGTTACTTTCAGTGACTAGTGTACAGGGAGATGGAGATCCTTTTCAATGTTACAGGTGACTAACTGGTGGGGCTATGTACACTAGGAAGTGTCCCAATGCCATTCCCTGTATTTTCTTCGGGCTTCAGAACTCACTGCCCTGTATGGACGGCGGGGATCGGTGAAGAATGAAACAAAAAGAAGCATAAGTCCCTTTTCGAGTAATATTTTCAACTTTTTCAAATGGTAGGCTGCCGTTCTCTTTTCCCATCAAAGATCACAACGTCACGTCTACCCACATTGTTCTTCATTGCCCCGTATTTGCACAGACACTCCACTTGCCTCAGTCACCTTGGAGTTTTTTTACATCCTCCTCACCCACTCACAATCCGACATTGGTTAGTGCCATCAGCAGGATTGGAAATATTGCATTTGATTCCCTCTAACAAAAGTTTGGTGTGTATTTGAAATAGCAAGTCCCAAGCACTGAATCCCCGAGTCCTCTGCTATAAAACATTGATTTATCCCTACTCGCTGCTTCCTGTTAGCTCTCCCGTTCTAAAACCATGCCCTTCTGTTAGCCCCAGTCCCATACGTATCAAATTTGCATAGTAGGCTTGGGGATTTATCAAAAATCTTTCTGAAAATCTAATCGTATTGCATTGATTGTTTCTCCATAGTTTTGCTGAAAGCTAGATTCTCAAATATGATTCCCATTTGATAAATCTGTGTTGCCTTTTTCGCAGTCCATTACTCTCAGTTAAAGAACTTTCTCCATAACGTTTATTTGCTAATTTTATTCTATTCCCCTTTTCTCTCTCACCAGATTAAACCTTCCTAGTATTGCGAGGAAGATTGTTTTTTTGTTTTGTTTTCTTCTGTGAGAACATTACTTAAATATTTGCTGCATAGTTCTGCCATTTCTCTCTTCTCCCTTTTCCATTCTCTGGATTCAGACTGTAAAGAACCTGCACGTTTTTTCCCCTTAATTTTGCCATTGACGTACTTTGTGAAGCTGTTACAAGTTCACTCTTGTTACCCTTGAGCGTGTAAAGTGTTCTGACACCCATCGATTCCTGTCTTAAGCTTTTCAATGATAGACCTTGCACAACCATGCGCTCACAGAAGCATAGACTCTGCGCCATCAAAAAAACAGCACGGTCTACATTAGCCCCACGAGCGCCATAGCTGGGAAAGTGATGACATGTTAAGAGGTTGTCCAAGTACTTTGTAACAGCTGTGAGGTTACCCGTGACAACTCCCTCTCCGGCCGTACATTCCAGACCCCAAAACCCTCTCGGTAAAAAACGATCCTCAAGTCCTCTCGAAATCTGAAACACTTCACTTAAAGAATGTGCTCCCACTTGTTCTCTCTCTGACTAAAATGAACAGCTGCTGTCTATCCATCCTGTCCATGTACCTCATAATCGTTTCCTTCTGAGTCACATCCTCCTCAGCCTTCTCTGCTCCAAACTAAACAACCCAAGCTTATCCAGCCTCCCTCCATAGCTGATATGCTCCATCCCAGGGAACATCTTGATGAATCTCATCTGAACCCCCTCCAGTGCAATCACATCCGTCCTGTGATGTGCCTCCCAGAACTACCCACAATATTCCAT
>NW_025204095.1:0-4787 GCF_004010195.1 Chiloscyllium plagiosum
CGTAACACCTCACTGCGTACACCGCACTGCGCACACCGCACTGCGTACACCTCACTGCGCATACCTCACTGCGCACACCGCACTGCGCATACCTCACTGCGTACACCGCACTGCGCACACCGCACTGCGTACACCTCACTGCGCACACCGCACTGCGTATACCTCACTGCGTACACCTCACTGCGTACACCTCACTGCGCACACCGCACTGCGCACACCACACTGCGCACACCTCACTGCGCACACCTCACTGCGCACACCTCACTGCGTACACCGCACTGCGCACACCGCACTGCGTACACCGCACTGCACACACCTCAGTGCGTACACCTCACTGCGTACACCGCACTGCGCACTGTGCACACCGCACTGCGTACACCGCACTGCGCACACCGCACACCTCACTGCGTACACCTCACTGCGTACACCTCACTGCGTAACACCTCACTGCATAAAACCTGACTGCGTACACCGCACTGCGCACACCTCACTGCGCACACCGCACTGCGTAACACCTCACTGCGTACATCGCACTGCGCATACCTCACTGCATACACCGCACTGCGCATACCTCACTGCATACACAGTACTGCGCACACCTCACTGCGTACACCGCACTGTGCACACCGCACTGCGCATACCTCACTGCGTACACCGCTCTGCGCACACCGCACTGCGCACACTGCTCACCGCACTGCGTACACCGCACTGCGTACACCTCACTGCGTACACCGCACTGTGTACACCGCACTGCGTACACAGCACTGCGCACACCGCACTGCGTACACCGCACTGCGTACACCGCACTGCGCACACCGCACTGCGTACACCGCACTGCACACACCTCAGTGCGTACACCTCACTGCGTACACCGCACTGCACACACCTCAGTGCGTACAACGCACTGCACACACCTCAGTGTGTACACCGCACTGCACACACCTCAGTGCGTACACCTCACTGCGTACACCATACTGCGCACACCGCACTGCGTACACCGCACTGCGTACACAGCACTGCGCACACCGCAATGCGCACACCGCACTGCGCACACCGCACTGCGTACACCGCACTGAGTACACCGCACTGCGTATACCTCATTGCGTACACCTCACTGCATACACCTCACTGCGCACACCTCACTGCGCACACCTCACTGCGCACACCTCACTGCGCACACCTCACTGCGCACACCACACTGCACACACCGCACTGCACACACCTCAGTGCGTACACCTCACTGAGTACACCGCACTGTGCATACCTCACTGCGCACACCGCACTGCGTACACCTCACTGCGTACACCTCACTGCGTAACACCTCACTGCGTAACACCTCACTGCGCACACTGCACTGCGCACACCGCACTGCGCACACCTCACTGCGTATACCTCACTGCATACACCGTACTGCGCACACCTCACTGCGTACACCGTACTGCGCACACCTCACTGCGTACACCGCACTGCACACACCTCAGTGCGTCCACCTCACTGCGTACACCGTACTGCGCACACCGCACCCCTCACTGCGTACACCTCACTGCGTAACACCTCACTGCGTAACACCGCACTGCGCACACCTCACTGCGCACACCGCACTGCGCACACCGCACTGCATAACACCTCACTGCGTACATCGCACTGCGCATACCTCACTGCATACACCGCACTGCGCATACCTCACTGCATACACAGTACTGCACACACCTCATTGCGTACACCGCACTGCGCACACCGCACTGCGCATACCTCACTGCGTACACCGCTCTGCGCACACCGCACTGCGCACACTGCACACCGCACTGCGTACACCGCACTGCGTACACCTCACTGTGCACACCTCACTGCGTACACCTCACTGCGTACACCTCACTGCGTACACTGCACTGCGTACACTGCACTGCGTACACTGCACTGCGTACACCTCACTGCGTACACCGCACTGCGCACACCGCACTGCGTACACCGCACTGCACACACCTCAGTGCGTACACCTCACTGCGTACACCGCACTGCACACACCTCAGTGCGTATACCTCACTGCGTACACCATACTGCGCACACTGCACTGCGTACACCGTACACCTCACTGCGTACACCTCACTGCGCACACCTCACTGCGGACACCTCACTGCGGACACCTCACTGCGGACACCTCACTGCGGACACCGCACTGCGGACACCGCACTGCGGACACCGCACTGCGCACACCACACTGCACACACCTCACTGCGTACACTGCACTGCGTACATCTCACTGTGTACACCTCACTGCGTACACTGCACTGCGTACACCACATTGCGTACACCACACTGCGTACACCTCACGGCGTACACCTCACTGCGTACACCTCACTGCGCACACCTCACTGCGCACACCTCACTGCGCACACCTCACTGCGCACACCGCACTGCATACACTGCACTGAGTACACCGCACTGCGTATACCTCACTGCGTACACCTCACTGCGTACACCTCACTGCGCACACCTCACTGCGTACACCACACTGCGCACACCACACTGCGCACACCACACTGCGTACACCGCACTGCACACACCTCAGTGCGTACACCTCACTGAGTACACCGCACAGCGTACACCTCACTGCGTACACCTCACTGCGCACACCTCACTGCGCACACCTCACTGCGCACACCGCACTGCGCACACCGCACTGCGCACACCGCACTGCGTATACCTCACTGCATACACCGTACTGCGCACACCACACTGCGTACACCGCACAGCGTACACCTCACTGCGTACACCTCACTGCGCACACCTCACTGCGCACACCTCACTGCGCACACCGCACTGCGCACACCGCACTGCGCACACCGCACTGCGTATACCTCACTGCATACACCGTACTGCGCACACCTCACTGCGTACACCGCACTGCGCACACCTCACTGCGTACACCGCACTGCGCACACCGCACTGTGTACACCGCACTGCACACACCTCAGTGCGTACACCTCACTGCGTACACCGTACTGCGCACACCGTACTGCGCACACCGCACCCCTCACTGCGTACACCTCACTGCGTAACAACTCACTGCGTAACACCTCACTGCGTACACCGCACTGCGTAACACCTCACTGCGTAAATCGCACTGCGCATACCTCACTGCATACACAGTACTGCGCACACCTCACTGCATACACCGCACTGCGCACACCGCACTGCGCACACCGCACTGCGCACACCGCACTGCGTACACCGCACTGCGCACACCTCACTGTGCACACCTCACTGCGCACACCTCACTGCGTACACCTCACTGCGTACACTGCACTGCGTACACCTCACTGCGTCCACCGCACTGCGCACACCGCACTGCGTACACCGCACTGCACACACCTCTGTGCGTACACCTCACTGCGTACACCGCACTGCACACACCTCAGTGCGTACACCTCACTGCGTACACCATACTGCGCACACTGCACTGCGTACACCGTACACCTCACTGCGTACACCTCACTGCGCACACCTCACTGCAGACACCTCACTGCGTACACCTCACTGCGGACACCTCACTGCGGACACCGCACTGCGCACACTGCACTGCGCACACCGCACTGCGCACACCGCACTGCATACACCGCACTGCACACACCTCACTGCGTACACCTCACTGCGTACACCTCACTGCACATACCTCACTGCGTACACCGCATTGCGTACATCTCACTGCGTACACCACACTGCTTACACTGCACTGTGTACTCCACACTGCGTACATTGCACTGCGTACACCACACCTCACTGTGCACACCGCACTGCGTACTCCGCACTGTGTACACCGCACTGCGTACACCTCACTGTGTACACCTCACTGCGTACACCTCACTGCGTACACCGCACTGCGTACACCGCACTGTGTACACCTCACTGCGTACACTGCACTGTGTACACCGCACTGCGTACACCGCACCTCACTGTGTACACCGCACTGCGTACACCGCACTGCGTACACCTCACTGCACATACCTCACTGCGTACACCGCACTGCGTACACCTCACTGCGTACACTGCACTGTGTACACTGCACTACGTACACCACACCTCACTGCACATACCTCACTGCGTACACCGCACTGCTTACACCGCACTGCGTACACTGCACTGTGTACACTGCACTGTGTACACTGCACTACGTACACCACACCTCACTGCATACACCGCAATGCGTACACCTCACTGCGTACACTGCACTGCGTACACCTCACTGCGTACACCTCACTGCACATACCTCACTGCGTACACCGCACTGTGTACACCTCATTGAGTACACTGCACTGTGTACACTGCACTGTGTACACCGCACCGCACTGCGTACACCGTACTGCGTACACCGCACTCCGTACACCTCACTGTGTACACCTCACTGCGTACACCACACCTCACTGCGTACACCACACTGTGTACACCTCACTGCGTACACTGCACTGTGTACACCGCACTGCGTACACCACACCTCACTGTGTCCACCGCACTGCGTACACTGCACTGTGTACACCTCACTGCGTACACTGCACTGTGTACACTTCACTGCGTACACTGCACTGTGTACACCTCACTGCGTACACTGCACTGTGTACACCTCACTGCGTACAATGCACTGTGTACACCTCACTGCGTACACCTCTGAAAAACGGTCACTCAACTTGAAACATTGACTCTGATTTCTGTCTCCTCACATGCTGCCTGACCTGCTGAGTTTCTCCAGTTAGTTCCGATTTTGTTTCTGTATTTGAAGACTATGTCTGTTT
>NW_025204095.1:5229-6771 GCF_004010195.1 Chiloscyllium plagiosum
CCCCATCCCACCCCATCCCACCCCACCCCACCCGATGGGGTGCTGAAGGGTGGCTGCTGCTCTCCCCACCTCGTGTGCATTTCCCACACCCTCCACCAGTTCCTCTTACCCACGTCAGGCCCAGCGCCTGGAATATTCTTTAAAGGTTGTGATGGTTCTCTCCTCAACTATCTCCCACCTCCCTCAGGCAACGTGTACCAGACCCTCACCACTCTCTGGCTAAACACAGTTCCCTAAAATCCCCTCTGAACCTCCAGCCTTTCACTTTCAAATTACACCCCCTTGTTATTGACCTTTTCACTAAGAGGAACTGGTGCTTCCTATCCCCCCTGTCCAGTGGGATGTGGCCAAACGGCCTTGTGAGGCCAGAATTAGCATTTTGTCACAGACAGGGCAAGAGATGGACAGGAGTAATGGGCGCCGGTCTCAGAGAAACAGGGGAGGAGCAATGGGAGGAGAGAATAGGAACTAAATGATATGAATGTTGTGTACTAGTGTAATTCAGTGTGTGTGCGTGTGTGTCCCTGCCTTGTGGACAGTGGGAACCACACCCTCCTGCAAGAGCAAAATAAATGACACGACTGATTCAGATCTTGTCTCGGACTGAAATTATTGAAGTGAGTGAGCTTCGTTTCTCACAATTGGGGGCTGTCCGGGATATTCTTCCATCGATGGGGGGAGCGGCTGGCCCTGGACACTGGGAAGACACATCCCGTTCCCAACTGAGGAGCGGTCCTGTGTCGCGGATTGGTCTGCTCCCTTGGGGAACTGGTCCAGATCCACAAAAGAGAGACATCTGATTCAGACAGTGAGAGGAGGCCGATAGAAAATACGGCAACAAGGGGCCAGGCAACTCTGTGCACAGACCAGGGCAAGGAAATTGCCTTGGTGGCCGGGATTGAGTTTTAGTCGTTAATAAGGGACTAACGAAGGAACTCAATATGGGCTGTGCCGTGGGTGAGGAAAAAAACCCCTGAAAAACAAATAGAAATGGAGGCGGGGTCCCTGACAACATCCCTCTAGAAAGTCCGTTCGGCAGGAAGTTGTGGAACCGGAAAAATAATACTTGTACAAGGGAAAAAGATGATTAATTATTGTTGCTTTGTATGGACTAAGGAATCCATTCTTCGTCCCGCTGTCTTCTGGCCAAAGTACGGGTCGGACAAAGACTGGGTTTGTACATATTTGAATTTATATGTCAATGAGAAACGGCCTCACAGTCAGGAGGGATCAGATTATGCTGCAAGTCGGAAGGACCACTTGCTGAAGGGCTACTGAGGGTACACTTTGTAACTAAATCAGGGCCAGACATCCAGAAAAATGTTCAAAAGATAGAGGGCTGAAGCGAGGAGCACCTAGAGGTGTTGTTGTGAGAAGCTCAGAACGTGTCTGTGAGATATGGTGTGTGTGTCGGTGTGAGTGTGTGTGTCGGTGTGTGAGAGAGTCGGTGTGAGTGTGTGTGTGTGTGTGTGAGAGAGTCGGTGTGAGTGTGTGTCGGTGTGAGTGTGTGTGTGTGTGTCAGTGTGTCAGTGTGTGTGTGTG
>NW_025204095.1:7024-9062 GCF_004010195.1 Chiloscyllium plagiosum
GATTTATGGAGGACAGTTGAAGTTTCAGTTCAACATTAGATTGTAGTAAAAACAAACTCCTATGGTTAATATCTGTGACCTTGGATTCGGCCATTGTTCATGCATTAGAAGTTTCTTTTTAACTTGAATAGACAAATTCTTTTAAGGCAGCTCTGATTATTTCACGACCTATATTATTGTAATTGAGCAACGATTGGTCAGGGCTACTTAAGAAGACTAATTTTGGACTTAAATTAAGGGACTAAAACCAGGTAATTATAGTGGATTTCAAAGTTGGGATCTGTATGCATTTTACATTTTAAATATTAAAGACTGATTAAATGAATTTCCAATTTATATATAAATATATATTTACAAATTAGGAACAGGCTTTAAAGTTAGACAAGCATAAATTGATGAATTGGTATTTGAAGTTATGGGGAGCAAGAAATATTGCAATATTTCTTTAAAACGTCCTCAAGGTGTAAATAAAACATTGGGTGATGAGGAACGGCCATTGGGTGGCCCTAAGGCTGTTCAGTTGGTTAAATCGGGTCAGCAATTGATCTGGCAACGTAACATGAGAAGTGGAAACAAGAGGCAAAAATAATGATAGCTCACGGCTGATGAGATAATAAAGAAAAGGACAAAACTAAAGGAGAAAGAAACTGGAATGGTCGGGGAGGAGATGTGAAGGGGTCTGGGAGACAGGAACAAGGATCGAAGTGGAAATCCCCACAGGCGGGATGTTATTACTGTGAAAGGACGGGTCACTTGAAGAGAGAGTGTCCAGATCTGAAAAAGGGAGTAAAGGCAGTGCCGTTTATGAACATTGATGAGAAATAGGGGTGTCAGGGGTTCCTGCCCCCGGGGACCCACCAGGCACCCTCGATAAATTTAAAGGTGGGACTTTATAAAGAGGATGGAGCTTTCCTAGTCGATAGGGGGGCAGCAAGGTCATCCTTAAATGTTAAGCCCGAGGCAGGGGGAACGAAAGAGTTAATTGGATTATGGCGACAGTTTTGTGATGAGAGGCACGAAGAATCAGTTTTGCGCTCACGACAAGATACTGCCACCAAATTGGGACTGAAATAACTGCAAATGGTGCGATGGAATCTGTCGAGGTTGTTAAAAATGAATGTGCTCGAGCAAAACAATGACAGAAACAGAGTGAGAAAGCACGAGTGACTGGTAAACAAACAGAACTGCACGATTACCGTTTAAAAATGTTTTGGTCATTTGTTGCGTTTCCACCCTGAATTACAGATAATGATTTGTATATTTCTATAATATATAATTAATAATTAATATTTACAATAAATCTATTGCGTTAGCCTGAATCAATATTAATTGTCAGGATCCCTTCCCACAGTCTCAGTGACCTGTCATATTGATTCCTGGTTAATATAAAACATGACTGCATTAATTCATTGTTAATTAAAGAATGGAAAGGTACATTACTGGCTGATGAGGTAACGAAAGAGGCAGCTCTGAATCCACAGGAAGCCGTGGTTTATTCCCTAATACCTACTGTCCCAGGTCCTCGGGAGGTTCCTATCTCTGGCCACTGCCAATCCCAGAAACTAAAGATTTGTTCTTAAAGAAGGTTAAAGAGACTTTGAGTAACTGATTATACAGTGGCGACGCGAGCACAGGGTTATTTCTGTAGGATTGCATATTAAGTCTTTTGGTGCTTGAACACGATTTTTAGAATGCTGGGAGTGCTTAGGGTTATGATCTCTTAGTATTGGGATTGTGTCAAACATTATTTTCATACGTGTTATTAACAGTTCCTGAGTCTGATAATCCACAAGTAATAGACACTGATGCATGCAGCTTAGTAAATTGTGGGGATGTAGCTAATCAAAGACAGTACCGCAGCTCTGAGGTACATCTTAAGTCCTATGGGGTTGGCCTCGGGGATGGTACTTGGTATTATGGTCTCATCACAGTACACCGGGCCCCCTTCCAACCAGCTCACGATTGTCTCGATAAGAAGTGTAACCCAATATACTTAATGATAAGGGAAACCACATGGCACGAAGCAATTCTGGGGGGG
>NW_025204096.1:0-9063 GCF_004010195.1 Chiloscyllium plagiosum
TAACTGTATCTCTGGCCCTGTCTATAGCTTTGTCTAACAGTTTCGCTGGCTCTGTCTGTAAATTTGTGTAACTGAATCTATGACTTTGTCTGTGGCCTTGTGTAACTGAATGTCTGGGCGTGTCTGTGGCTTTATGTAACAGTGTCTCTGGCTCTGAAGGTAGCTTTGTGTAACTGTATCTCTGGTTCTGTCTATAGCTTTGTGTAACTGTATCTCTGGCACTGTCTATAGCTTTGTGTAACTGTAACTCTGGCCCTGTCTATAGATTTGTGTAACAGTGTCGCTGGCTCTCTCTGTAGCATTGTGTAACTGTGTCTCTGGCTCTGTCTGAAACTTTGGGTAACTGTGTCTCTGGCCCTGTCTATAGCTTTGTGTAACTGTATCTATGGCCCTGTCTGTAGATTTGTGTAACTGTATCTCTGACTCTTTCTGTAGCTTGTGTAAGTGTGTCTCTGGCCGTGTCCATAGCTTTGTGTAACCGTATCTCTGGCCCAGTCTGTAGCATTGTGTAACTGTATCTGTGACCATGTCTGTAGCTTTGTGTGACTGTGTCTCTGGCACTGCCTATAGCTTTGTATAACTGAATCTCTGGCTCAATCTGTAGCTTTGTGTAACTGTGTCTCTGGCTCTGTCTGTATCTTTTTGTCACTGTCTCTCTGACTCTGTCTGTAGCTTTGTGTAACTGTGTCTCTGACCCTGCCTATAGCTTCCTGTAACTGTGACTCTGGCCCTGTCTGTAGCTTTGTGTAGCTGTATCTCTGGCCCTGTCTGTAGCTTTGTGTAACTGGATATCTGGCTCTGTCTGTAACTTTGTGTAGCTGTATCTCTGACTCTGTAGCTTTGTGTAACTGTATCTCTGTCTCTGTCTATAGCTCTGTGTAACAGTGTCTCTGGACCTGTCTATAGCTTTGTGTAACTGTGTCTCTGGCTCTGTCTGTATCTTTTTGTCACTGTCTCTCTGACTCTGTCTGTAGCTTTGTGTAACTGTGTCTCTGGCTCTGTCTGTAGCTTTCTGTAACTGTGTCTCTGGCTCTGTATGTAGCATTGTGTATAGATGCCTCTGGCTCCGTCTATAACTTTGTGTAACTGTATCTCTGGCCCTGTCAATCGCATTGTGCAACAGTGGCTCTGGCTCTATCGGTAGCTTTAAGTAACTGTATCTCTGTGTCTGTCTCTACCTTTGTATAACTGTATCTCTGGTTCTGTCTACAGCTTCGCGTAACTGTATCTCTGGCTCTGTCTGTAGCTTTGTGTAACTGTGTCTCTGGCTCAATCTGTAGCTTTGTGTAACTGTATCTCTGGCCCTGTCTGTAGCTTTGTGTAACTGGATCTATGGCTTTGTCTGTAACTTTGAATAACTGTATCTTTGGCTCTGTCTGGAACTTTGTTTTAACGGTATATCTGAATCTATCTGTAGCTTTGTGTAACTGTATCTCTGGCTCTGTCTATAGCTTTGTGTAACTGTGTCTCTGACCCTGTCTATAGCTTTGTGTAACTGAATGTCTGGCTCAATCTGTAGCTTTGTGGAACTGTGTCTCTGACCCTGTCTATAGCTTTGTGTAACTGAATGTCTGGCTCAATCTGTAGCCTTGTGTAACTGTGTCTCTGGCGCTGTCTGTAACTTTGGGTAACTGTCTCTGGGCTCTGTCTATAGCTTTGTGTAACTGTATCTCTGGCTCTGTCTATAGCTTTCATAGAGAATTCCTTACTCTAAAAAAAATGTAGCTTTAAGATTTACAAGTAATGAATGTTGCTTGCAGCATCTAATTAAATGTGAAAACATCCTTGATGTTGGTCTTCCCTGATGATATGGAAAAGGATTTTGATTGTTCAGGATAGTATCCACCTTAAAAGCATAGTGTTAGCTGGACTTCTATCTGAATATTATTACCATTTATTCAAACCTCCCTGATGTGTCTTTTTAATTTCCTCCTTATCTGAATTGGAAATAAAGCAAGGATTTACTACAATACTTCACACTTATTTTTCAAAAACTACCCCGGAAACAGATCCTTTTGAATGTATATATAGAATGAATGCATGTTCATTTAAGTATTTAATATAACTGTGTTATCCAGGGTAACCTGAACAGAGGCGATTTTGCATGTTACTGATATTACTAGATGGACACTATTGCCCAGACCATCTTTATGAAAAATGATAAGTACCATTTGTCAGACAATATACACATTATTGTTTTCTTTCAACAGTAATTGTGCCAAGTGTACAGATTATTTTAATCCCTCTTTTAAATAAATGGAGCACACATTATAGATCAGTAGTGCCACTGCAGGCAACAATATTGAACCTGAATGTCCTGCAGGGGTGCACATTGCATTGCCACTCACTTCCAGCATGACCTATTCAATGTTATTGCTTTAGGAAGGAGCTTGTGTGGGAGTCCCTTGCAAATGCTGGAAGCAATGGAACTGTGAGATGGTGAGTCACACTGACAACTGGCTGGTGTGATGTTCATTTTCTAAATTTGATCTATCTGGATTCATTGAATTTTCATGTCACTCTATAAAGATCAAGTGTTCAACTGCAAGATGTACACTGCAACCTTACAATTTAAAAGACCACTCAAGAAGTTGCAGGCCAAGTGCTTATGACTTACTTGTGCTTGGGCTGAGATAATGGAAACACTGAAACTTTGTGGTTGAAGTAGGCTGTTCTTGCAGACAGGCAGGAAAGAGGAATGTCTGAGCATGTCAGGAGACTGAGATCGAGGCAACATGACCAGGAGGTGGAGCTGAGGATGCAGTGAGAGTGGAGGAGAGGTTTGTACACAGAAATACCTGCTCCTTTCTCTCTATCCTATAGCTTACCGAGAAGCAGTGCCTTACTAGAATCTCGCAGAAGCTGAGCACGGCCCTGTAAGAGGCTGGTGAAGTCTTTTCACCATCAATCTTTATGCCTCCACATTCTTCTAGGTGGCAGACATCAATAACATCTTACATTATGTCACTTTTGCAGCATCTCCACATTTTACTGCAGTGAGCCAAACCAGGGCTAAGAGGGCAGGTAGCTTCTCCAGGATGCAGATTCCTGATGGTGCAGGTTATCTTTAGCTGCATGCATATGACATGACAGGTAATTGATTTAATGGGATAGATTTAGGGAACACACAGGCCACTATTCCAAAATGTGCAGCAGATCTGCAAAGCTGCCAGGATCTTGATCTTGTACTTTTAGCCAAAACAGCTACTTAGAACATAGAACATAGACCGTAGAATGATACAGCACAGATCAGGCCCCTCGGCTCTCGATGTTGCACCAACCTGTGAAATAATCTAAACCCATCCCCCAACGCTATCCCATCATTATCCATGTGCTTATCCAAGGATTGCTTAAATACCACTCATGTGGCTGAGTTAATTAAATTGGCAGGCAGGGCATTCCACGCCCTTACCACTCTCTGAGTAAAGAACCTGTCCCTGACATCTGTCCATCCCCCCTTAATTTAAAGCTATGCCCCCTTGTAATACCCGACTCAATACGCGGGAAAAGGTTCATACTGTCGACCCTATCTAACCCCCTAATCATCTTGTACACCTCAATCAAGTCACCCCTAAACCTTCTTTTCTCTAGTGAAAACAGCAAATCTATCTGTAGCATTGTGTAACTGTATCTCTGGCTCTGTCTATAGCTTTGTGTAACTGTGTCTCTGACCCTGTCTATAGCTTTGTGTAACTGAATATCTGGCTCAATCTGTAGCTTTGTGTAACTGTGTCTCTGGTTCTGTCTGTAACTTTGGGTAACTGTGTCTCTGGCCCTTTCTATAGCTTTGTGTAACTGTATCTATGGCCCTGTCTGTAGATTTGTGTAATTGGATCTCTGGCTCTGTCTATAGCTTTGTGTAACTGTATCTCTGGCCCTATCTACAGCTTTGTGTAACAGTGTCTCTGGATCAATCTGTAGCTTTGTGTAACTGTATCTCTGGCTCTGTCTATAGCTTTGTGTAACAGTGTCTCTGGCTCAATCTGTAGCTGTGTGTAACTGTACCTCTGGCCTGGACTATAGCTTTGTATAACAGTGTCTCTTGCTCAATCTGTAGCTTTGTGTAACTGTATCTCTGGCCCTGTCTCTAGCTTTGTGTAGTTGTACCTCTGACTCAGTCTGTAGCTTTGTGTAACTGTGTCTCTGACCCTGTCTATAGCTTTGTGTAACTGTGTCTCTGGCTTTGTCTGCAGCTTTGTGTTCTTGTATCTCTGGCTTTGTCTGTAAATTTGTGTAACTGTATCTCTGACTTTGTCTGTGGCCTTGTGTAACTGTATCTCTGGTTCTGTCTATAGCTTTGTGTAAGTGTATCTCTGGCCCTGGCTATAGCTTTGTGTAACTGTATCTCTGGCCCTGTCTATAGATTTGTGTAACAGTGTCGCTGGCTCTCTCTGTAGCATTGTGTAACTGTGTCTCTGGCTCTGTCTGAAACTTTGGGTAACTGTGTCTCTGGCTCTGTCTATAGCTTTGTGTAACTGTATCTATGGCCCTGTCTGTAGCTTTGTGTAACTGTATCTCTGGCTCTGTCTATAGCTTTGTGTAACAGTGTCTCTGGCTCAATCTGTAGCTGTGTGTAACAGTGTCTCTGGCCCGGACTATAGCTTTGTATAACAGTGTCTCTGGCTCAATCTGTAGCTTTGTGTAACTGTATCTCTGGCCCTGTCTGTAGCTTTGTGTAGTTGTACCTCTGACTCAGTCTGTAGCTTTGTGTAACTGTGTCTCTGACCCTGTCTATAGCTTTGTGTAACTGTGTCTCTGGCTTTGTCTTCAGCTTTATGTACTTGTATCTCTGGCTTTGTCTGTAAATTTGTGTAACAGAATCTCTGACTTTGTCTGTGGCCTTGTGTAACTGTATCTCTGGTTCTGTCTATAGCTTTGTGTAACTGTATCTCTGGCCCTGTCTGGAGCTTTGTGTAACTGTATCTCTGGCCCTGTCTGTAGCTTTGTGTAACAGTGTCGCTGGCTCTATCTGTGGCTTTGTGGATTGAGGTCTCTGGCTCTGTCTGTAGCTTAGTATACTTGTATCTCTGGCTTTGTCTGTAAATTTGTGTAACTGTATCTGTAGCTTTGGGGCAGTACAGTGTCTCAGTGGTTAGCACTGCTGCCTCACAGCACCACTGTCCCGGGTTCAATTCCATCCTCGGGCGACTGTCTGTGCGGGGGTTTGCACATTCTCCCCATGCCTGCGTAGGTATTCTCCGGGTGCTCCGGTTTCCTCCCACAGTCCAAAGATGTGCAGGTCAGGTAAACTGGCCATGCTAAATTGCCTGTAGTGTTCGGTGCATTAGTCAGAGGGAAATGGGTCTGGGTGGGTTACTCATCAGAGGGTCGGTGTGGACTTGTTGGGCCGAAGGACCTGTTTCTACACTGTAGAAACCTAATCTAATCTCTGTATCTCTGGCTCTGTCTGCATCTTTGTGTAACTGTATCTCTGGCTTGTCTATAGTTTTGTGTAACAGTGTCTCTGGCTCAATCTGTAGCTTTGTGTAAATGTATCTCTGGCTCTTTCAATAGCTGTGTGTAACAGTGTCTCTGGCTCAATCCGTAGCTTTGTGTAACTGTATCTCTGGCCCAGTCTGTAGCGTTGTGTAACTGGATCTATGGCTTTGCCTGTAACTTTGAATAACTGTATCTTTGGCTCTGTCTGGATCTTTGTTTTAACAGTATCTCTGAATCTATCTGTAGCTTTGTGTAACTGCATCTCTGGCTCTGTCTATAGCTTTGTGTAACTGTGTCTCCGACCCTGTCTATAGCTTTGTGTAACTGAATCTCAGGCTAAATCTGTAGCTTTGTGTAACTGTATCTATGGCCCTGTCTGTAGATTTGTGTAATTGGATCTCTGGCTCTGTCTATAGCTTTGTGTAACTGTATCTCTGGCCCTATCTACAGCTTTGTGTAAGTGTCTCTGGATCAATCTGTAGCTTTGTGTAACTGTATCTCTGGCTCTGTCTATAGCTTTGTGTAACAGTGTCTCTGGCTCAATCTGTAGCTGTGTGTAACTGTACCTCTTGCCCGGACTATAGCTTTGTATAACAGTGTCTCTGGCTCAATCTGTAGCTTTGTGTAACTGTATCTCTGGCCCTGTCTGCAGCTTTGTGTAACTGGATCTCTGGCCCTGCCTGTAAATTTGTGTAACTGGATCTCTGGCTCTGTCTGTAACTTTGAATAACTGTGTCTTTGGCTCTGTCTGGATCTTTGTTTTAACGGTATCTCTGAATCAATCTGTAGCTTTGTGTAACTGTATCTCTGGCTCTGTCTATAGCTTGGAACTTTGTGTAAGTGTGTCTCTGGCTCTGTCTGTATCTTTGTGTCCCTGAATCTCTGACTCTGTCTGTAGCTTTGTGTAACTGTATCTCTGGCCCTGTCTGTAGCTTTGAGTAACTGGATCTCTGGCTCTGTCTGTAACTTTGAATAACTGTATCTTTGGCTCTGTCTGGATCTTTGTTTTAACGGTATCTCTGAATCTATCTGTAGCTTTGTGTAACTGTATCTCTGGCTCTGTCTATAGCTTTGTGTAACTGTGTCTCTGACCCTGTCTGTAGCTTTGTGTAACTCAATGTCTGGCTCAATCTGTAGCCTTGTGTAACTGTGTCTCTGGCGCTGTCTGTAACTTTGGGTAACTGTCTCTGGCTCTGTCTATAGCTTTGTGTTACTGTATCTCTGGCTCTGTCTGTAGATTTGTGTAATTGGATCACTGGCTCTGTCTATAGCTTTGTGTAACTGTATTTATGGCCCTGTCTGTAGATTTGTGTAACAGTGTCTCTGGCTCCATCTGTAGTTTTGTGTAACTGTATCTCTGGCCCTATCTACAGCTTTGTGTAACAGTGTCTCTGGATCAATCTGTACATTTGTGTAACTGTATCTCTGGCTCTGTCTATAGCTTTGTGTAACAGTGTCTCTGGCTCAATCTGTAGCTTTGTGTAACTGTTTCTCTGGTTCTGTCTGTAACTTTGGGTAACTGTGTCTCTGGCTCTGTCTATAGCTTTGTGTAACTGTATCTATGGCCCTGACTGTAGATTTGTGTAATTGGATCTCTGGCTCTGTCTATAGCTTTGTGTAACTGTATCTCTGGCACTATCTACAGCTTTGTGTAACAGTGTCTCTGGATCAATCTGTAGCTTTGTGTAACTGTATCTCTGGCTCTGTCTATAGCTTTGTGTAACAGTGTCTCTGGCTCAATCTGTAGCTATGTGTAACTCTACCTCTGGCCCGGACTATAGCTTTGTATAACAGTGTCTCTGGCTCAATCTGTAGCTTTGTGTAACTGTATCTCTGGCCCTGTCTCTAGCTTTGTGTAACTGTGTCTCTGGCTTTGTCTGCAGCTTTGTGTACTTGTATCTCTGGCTTTGTCTGTAAATTTGTGTAACAGAATCTCTGACTTTGTCTGTGGCCTTGTGTAACTGTATCTCTGGTTCTGTCTATAGCTTTGTGTAACTGTATCTCTGGCCCTGTCTGGAGCTTTGTGTAACTGTATCTCTGGCCCTGTCTATAGCTTTGTGTAACAGTGTCACTGGATCTATCTGTGGCTTTGTGGATTGATGTCTCTGGCTCTGTCTGTAGCTTAGTGTAGGTTTGTCTGTAGCTTTGGGGCAGTACAGTGGCTCAGTGGTTAGCACTGCTGCCTCACAGCTCAACTGT
Organism: Chiloscyllium plagiosum; assembly: GCF_004010195.1. Taxonomy (NCBI): domain Eukaryota; kingdom Metazoa; phylum Chordata; class Chondrichthyes; order Orectolobiformes; family Hemiscylliidae; genus Chiloscyllium; species Chiloscyllium plagiosum. The sequence continues at coordinate 7,639 of NW_025204096.1, forward strand.
CCCGGGTTCAATTCCATCCTCGGGCGACTGTCTGTGCGGGGTTTTGCACATTCTCCCCATGCCTGCGTAGGTTTTCTCCGGGTGCACCGGTTTCCTCCCACAGTCCAAAGATGTGCAGGTCAGGTAAATTGGCCATGCTAAATTGCCTGTAGTGTTCGGTGCATTAGTCAGAGGGAAATGGGTCTGGGTGGGTTACTCATCAGAGGGTCGGTGTGGACTTGTTGGGCCGAAGGACCTGTTTCTACACTGTAGAAACCTAATCTAATCTCTGTATCTCTGGCTCTGTCTGCATCTTTGTGTAACTGTATCTCTGGCTTGTCTATAGCTTTGTGTAACAGTGTCTCTGGCTCAATCTGTAGCTTTGAGTAACTGTATCTCTGGCTCTGTCTATAGCTGTGTGTAACAGTGTCTCTGGCTCAATCTGTAGCTGTGTGTAACTATACCTCTGGCCCGGACGATAGCTTTGTATAGCAGTGTCTCTGGCTCAATCCGTAGCTTTGTGTAACTGAATCTCTGGCCCAGTCTGTAGCGTTGTGTAACTGGATCTATGGCTTTGTCTGTAACTTTGAATAACTGTATCTTTGGCTCTGTCTGGATCTTTGTTTTAACGGTATCTCTGAATCTATCTGTAGCTTTGTATAACTGCATCTCTGGCTCTGTCTATAGCTTTGTGTAACTGTGTCTCTGGCTCTGTCTATAGCTTTGTGTAACAGTGTCTCTGGCTCAATCTGTAGCTGTGTGTAACTGTACCTCTGGCCCGGACTATAGCTTTGTATAACAGTGTCTCTGGCTCAATCTGTAGCTTTGTGTAACTGTATCTCTGGCCCGGTCTGTAGCTTTGTATAGTTGTACCTCTGACTCAGTCTGTAGCTTTGTGTAACTATGTCTCTGACCCTGTCTATAGCTTTGTGTAACTGAATCTCTGACTCTGTCTGTAACTTTGTGTAACTATAGCTCTGGCCCTGCCTGTAGCTTTGTCTAACTGGATCTCTGGCTCTGTCTGTAACTTTGAATAACTGTGTCTTTGGCTCTGTCTGGATCTTTGTTTTAACGGTATCTCTGAATCTATCTGTAGCTTTGTGTAACTGTATCTCTGGTTCTGTCTATAGCTTTGTGTAACTGTGTCTCTGACCCTGTCTATAGCTGTGTGTAACTGAATCTCTAGCTCTGTCTGGAACTTTGTGTAAGTGTATCTCTGGCTCTGTCTGTATCTTTGTGTCCCTGTATCTCTGACTCTGTCTGTAGCTTTGTGTAACTGTATCTCTGGCTCTATCTATAGCTTTGTGTAACTGTGTCTCTGACCCTGTCTATAGCTTTGTCTAACTGAATGTCTGGCTCAATCTGTAGCTTTGTGTAACTGTGTCTCTGACCCTGTCTATAGCTTTGTGTAACTGAATGTCTGGCTCAATCTGTAGCCTTGTGTAA
>NW_025204097.1:0-2716 GCF_004010195.1 Chiloscyllium plagiosum
ATGTGGGGAAACTTACAACCAATGTTGGAACTGACAGGATGTGCAGCTCCCAACCATTTACAGCTCCATTTCTCCAATATGTCTTGACAAGGGGTGCTGCAAATATGAAAGTCACTGCGAGGAAGAGATGTAAATGGAAACAATTTAAATACCAATAGTTCAGATTAAGGTGCGTATCATTCTAGTATTTGAAGATGAAGTAACTGAGATAATATCCAATGAGATTCTGTAAATGATGCAAACATGTAAGAGGGGGTGGTAATGTTATAGTGGTTGCATTATAAGCCTTTAAATAATCAATAGGAATTAGAAGAACAAATATGCAGGGAGACTGGCGAGACTTCCAGGAGAAATAGGGTTGTCATAATAGGTAATTTTAATTATCCTAACATAGACGGGGACTTCCAGAGGGTTAAGAACTTAGATGGAACGTAATTTGTTAAGTGTGTTCAGGATAGCTTCCACAAGCAGCATGTAGCGGGTCCTACACGGGAAGGGACAAACTCGCCCTCCTGTTGGGAAATAGGGCAGGATAGGTGACGGAGGTAAAGTGGGTGACCATTTTGGGAAAAGTGACTAGAGTTGTTTTAATTTTAAAATAGTTATGGTAGGGACAAAATTGGCCCACAGATTCAAGTTCTAAATTGGGGCAAGGCGAATTTTGTTGGAATTAGGCAGCAGATTGCAGGGCTTGATTGGAGTAGTTTGTTTTCAGGTAAAAGGATCCCGGGCAAGTGGGAGAGCTTCAAAAGTGAGATAGCTCGAGTTCAAGGTCTGCATGTTCCTGTGAGGGTGAAGGGAAAGTGAGGCTGGAAGAGAGAACCCTGCATAACAAGAAATATTGAGGCTCTGACCAGAAAAAAAGGAGGCGTCACACAAGTACAGGCGGCTGGGACCAAGGGAATCTCTGGAGGTGCACAGGGGATACAGGAGTTTACTGAAGAAGGAAATCAGCAGGGCTAAAGTGGGGTATGAGATAGCCTTGGGTAAGCAGATTAGGGTGAATCCAAATTCAGTATAGTAAAGAAAAAGAACAACTAGAGAGAGAATATGACGCCTTAAAATCCAAAATGGCATGCATGTGTAAAACTTCAAGAGATGGGTGAGGTCCTCAATTTCCCCTCTGTGTTTATCATGAAGAAAGACATGAAGACCTGTGACTTTTGGGAGGTTAGTTGTGATATCTTGGTACAGTCCATATCACAGTAGAGGTGCTGTTGGACATATTAGAATGCACAAAGTCAGATAAATCTCTTGGTCCTGACCAGATATATCTAAGAGCACTGCACGTGGCGAGAGAAGATAGTTCAGGGGTAAGGTCCCAGAAGACTGAGCAGTAGCAAATGTAGTGCCCTTATTCAGAAGGGCTGCAAAGGAAAGCCTGGGAAATACAGATCTGTTTCTGGAAACCACTTGAGAAGGTTGGGAGATATTATATATGCATGCATTTGGGAAGACAGAGTTTGACTTGGAGCAGTCAGCATAGCTTTGTGCATGGCAGATCATGCGTGACAAATTTTGATAGACATTTTGAAGAAGTGACCAGGAATGTTGACGAGGGCAGGGTGTTGGACATAGTCTATATGGATTTCAGTAAGGCCTTTGATAAGGTTCCACATGGTAGGCCGTTGTGGAAGATTAGATTACATTGCCTCCAATGTAAACTGGCAAATTGGCGAAACAGTTGGCTTGACGTTATGAAGCAAATGGCTATGGTGGAGGTATGCTTGTCGGACTGGAGGCCTGTGACTAGTGGAGTGCCTCAATGGTCGGTCCTGGGCCCATTGCTGTTTGCTATCTATATCAATGATTTGGACCAGAGTGCACAACGCAACGTTAGTACGTTTGCAGATGACACGAAATTAGGATACATCATTTATAGTGAAGAACGTTATCAGAAATTGCAGCAGTACCTTGATCAGCTGGGGAAGTGGGCTGAGAAATAACAAATGGAGTTTAATATAGATAAGTGTGACGGCTTGCATTGCAACGTTAGTACGTTTGCAGATGACACTAAATTAGGAGACATCATTTATAGTGAAGAACGTTATCAGAAATTGCAGCAGTACCTTGATCAGCTGGGGAAGTGGGCTGAGAAATATCCAGATAGGAGTTTAATGATGAATGAGAGGGCCTTAAGGAGTGTAGTGGAACAAAAGGACGTTGCAGATCAGGTGCACAGTTGTCTGAAATTTGAGTCACAGATACACAGGACAGTGAAGAAGGCTGTTGGCACATTGGCCTTCATCAACGCATTGAGTATCGAGGTTGGGACGTTATGTTGCAATTGTACAGGATGGTGGTAAGGCTGCAGTTGGAGTATTGTGTTTAGTTTTGTTCACCTTGCTATAGAAAGGATATTATTGAAGTAGAAAGTATGCAGAACGAATTTCCGAAGATGTTTCCTGGGCTAAAGGCTCTAAGTTATAGGCAGAGGTTGGACAGATTAGAACTTATTTCATTACAGCGGAGGAAACCGAAAGGTTTCTTATAGAAGTGTAACTCTTATAAAATCATGAGAGGCGTGCATGGGGTGAATACTTCAAATTTGTTTCCCAAGGTTGGTGAATTGAGGACTAGAGGACATCAACTAATATTTGGAATGGATTAAAATATATAAAAAGGAAACTGAGGGGCAACTTTTTTTACATAGAGTGTGGTACGCATATGGACTGAGCTGTCAGTGGAAGTGATTGAGGTGGGTATAATAACAACA
>NW_025204097.1:3624-9063 GCF_004010195.1 Chiloscyllium plagiosum
TTTAGTACTTCAAATATGTTCCAACATTCAATACGTTTAGGGGTGATCTGATGGTTTTCTCAGCTTCATGTTACAGGAACTTTCAGCCATTCAACATCAAGGTTCCTGTTACCGAGCAGACGATTCTCAGGCACTTCATACCCCGGGTTTCTTCTAGCATGTGTTCAGAAGGCATTTCCCATGGGGACGGATTCTCTTTACAATATATTTCATCTGATTTATAAATTCATGCAATAATCAGCATGCTTTGCACAGACCATTCAAAAACATGCACTTATTATATGGTTATCGGTATCCAATCACAATTAATCATCCTGGTTATTTCACTTGTCTCACCTTATTGTATTCAGCCAAAGACAGCTTCCAAACACTTGTCTCATTATAAAATACAATTTCTAGCAGAGAACATTTTTGTCTCAAATACACCTTTTTCCTTGTCATTAAAATTTCTCTTGCCCTTTTTCTGCAGCTGATTCTGTGTCTAGCAGTTGCACCGTCTCCCACTCAGTTGGCTGGATGGTTGGTTTGTGGTGCAGAGGGAGGCCACTAACGCAGGTTCAATTCCTCACACTGACAGAGGTTACCATGAAGGGGATGCTCTCTCAACCTCACCCCATCACCCGTGTGGTGACCTTCAACGTAAACTACCACGAGTGGTCTCTCTAATTGAGAGTTATTTGGGACTCTAATCTATCAATGTTAGCATTTTAATATTTTAGCAAATTTTTTTATTGAAAAAGATATTTTTATTATTATATTAAACCAATAACAAAACAACTCAAATAACTGAGCAAAATTACACCCATGTGCATGTATATACAAAATAAGTTAGTCTCTAAACGGACAGAAGAAAAACAAAAATAAACAATAAATAATAAATAAATAATACGGTTCAGCATACAAAGTGATAGCTCTCGTTCTTCGAGAACATTAACTGATACACATGCATTCGCTCATAATTCTTAATATGTGATTCATTAGAGAATATCGTCTTGACTATATAAAAGCCCTTTTTAGAGTGGCAGATAAGCCTGTATTGCGGTAATCCAAAAAGGGTTGCCATACCTTACATAAATTTCTGCTATTTCGGTGCACCATACTGGTGAGAAAGTCCAAAGGGATATTCTCCACGACGACTTTACAACCACCCAACAGACCCGGAGGTGTATCAGACATCCAAAACAACAGAATATTTTTCCTAGCACAGGAAGTATGGGGGATTTACGAAAGGAGTGTTGTGCATCAGTATTTACTATGGAAATGATATGGAAGATATAAAATGTAGGGAAATAGATGGTGACACCTTACAAACTGTCCATATTACAGAGGAGGAAGTGCTGGATGGCTTGAAACGGGTAAAGGTGGATAAATCCCCAGTACCTGATCAGGCGTATCCCAGAAATCTGTGGGAAGCTAGAGAAGTGATTGCTGGGCCTCTTGCTGAGATATTTGTATTATGGATCGTCACAGGTGAGGTGCCGGAAGACTGGAGGTTGGCAAACGCTGTGCTATTGTATACGAAGGGTGTTAAGTACAAACCAGGGAACTATAGACCAGTGGGCCTGACGTTGGTGATGGGGCAATTTGTTGGAGGGAATCGTGAGGGACAGGATGTGCATGCATTTGGAAAGGCAGGGACTGATTAGGGATAATCAAAATGGCTTTGTGCGTGAGACATCATGTCTCACAAACTTGATTTAGATTTTGAGGAAGTAACAAAGAGGATTGATGAGGGCAGAGGGGTAGATGTGATCTATATGGACTTCAATAAGGGTTTTTAATGAGGTTCCCCATGGGAGACTGAATGGCATGGTTCGATCTCATGGAATTCATGGAGAACTAGCCATTTGGATACAGAACTGGCTCAAAGGTAGAAGACAGAGGGTGGTGGTGGAGGGTTGTTTTTCAGACTGGAGGCCTGTAACAAGTGCAGTGCCACAATGATCGGTGCTGGATTCACTACTTTTTATCATTGACATAAATGATTTGGATGTAAGCATAAGAGGTACAATTAGTAAGTTTGCAGATGACACCAAAATTGGAGGTGTAGTGGAGAGCGAAGAGGGTCACCTCAGATTTACCAAATGGCCAATGGGCTGAGGAGTGGCAGATGGTGTTTAATTCAGATAAATGCGAGGTGCTGCATTTTGCGAAAGAAAATGTTAGCAGGCTTTATACACTTAATGATAAGGTCGCAGGGAGTGTTGCTGAACAAAGAGACCTTGGAGTGCAGGTTCATAGCTCCTTGAAAGGGGAGTTGCAGGTAGATAGGATAGTGATGAAGGCGTTTCCTTTATTGGTCAGAGTATAGAGTACAGGAGTTGTAAGATCATGTTGCGGCTGTACAGGACACTAGTTAGGCCAGTGTTGGAATGTTGCGTGCAATTCTGGTCTCCTGCCTATCGGAAAGATGTTGTGAAACTTGAAAGGGTTCAGAAAATATTTCACGGATGTTGCCAGCGTTGAAGGATTTGAGCTATAGAGAGAGGCTGAACAGACCCGGGCTGTTTTCCGAGGAGCGTCGGAGGCTGAGTGCTGACGTTATAGAGTTTTACTAAATTATGATGGGCATGGATAGGGTAAATAGGTAAAGTCTTTTCCCTGGGGTCGAGGAGTCATAACGAGAAGGTATAGGTTTAGGGTGAGAGGGGAAAGATATAATAGAGAACTACGGGGCAACTATTTCACATAGAGAGTGGTACGTGAATGGAATGAACTGCCAGGTGATGTCGGGGAGGCTGATACAAGTGCAACATTTAAGAGGCATTTGGATGGGTGAATGAATAAGAAGGGATTGGAGGGATATGGGCCAGGTGCTGGCAGGTGGGACTAGATTGGTTTGGGATATCTGGCCGGCATGGACGGGTTGGACTGAAGGGTCTGTTTCCATGCTGTACATCTCTATGACTCTATGACCCTATGACTTACATTGATCTCTGTTTTTTTGTTGCACCATGTTAGTGTGAAAGTCCAGAGGGATATTCTACATGATGAGCTTACAAAGTCCCAACAGACCTGGGGAGTTTTCAGACATACAACACACATAATATTCTCCCTAGCCCAGAAAGTAATAATATTTTTTTCCCATATGCATCTGTGTAAGATACTCTGGGCAGGCCCAGGAAAAGAGAAACCGGGTCCATCTCCAATTCGGTCCCCAAGACCCACTCTACCACATCTAACGCAGTGCTCCAATATATACGAGGCCAGCAGCAGGACCACATGCAATGAGTAAGAGTGCCTGTCGTCATTCTGCATTTAGGACACGCTGAAGATAATCCCACTTTGAATTTTGAGAGAAACCCTGTGAAGAATTTTCAACTGCATGGAATGGGTCCTATTTCAGATCAAAATCCTTAGAGAATTTTCACAAATATCCTCCCATGTCTCCGAAGAGATCTAAACCCCCAACTCTTTCGCACAGACGTCACGAAGCTGCACAGTCTTGTCTGAGGGGACACACTCCAACAAATGGTAAAGGGTACTGACAGAGAGTGTATTCTTTACAATAATCAACTGCTTCTCTGTATTGGATCTGTAAGTGTCTTTTAAAATTGTGTTTTTTTAATCAAATCTCTAATCTGGAAAAAAAAATAGAAGAAGTCTCTACTCCGTAGTCCATATTTACGAGTTACTTGATCAAACGGTATCATGTTTCTCCTTCAAGTAACACGTGGTGGCTCAGTGGTTTGCACTGCTGACTCACCGCACCAGGGTCACAGGTTTGGTTCCAGCCTTGGGTGACTGGCTGTGTGGAGTTAGTATATTCTCAACTGTGACTGTGTAGGTTTCCTCCCATAGTCACAAACATGTGCAGGTTAGATTACTTGGCAATTGCTCAATCGCTCATCGTGTTTCAGGATCTGTAAGTTGGGGCATTAATCAGAGTAAATATAAGATGGTAGGGGAATGGGTGTGGGTGGGTTACTCTTCAGAGGATCGAAGTGGACTTGCTGGGCCAAAGGACCTGTTTCCACACTGTAGGATTACTACTAATTCTAAATCACCCAAACAAGGTATCCCCCATGCTGCCCACAGTTTAAACCTGGAATCCATTATCCCCGGTATACCAATTATAGGGTAAGAAACATGATTTTGCCTGTATTGCCTCGATCTGACGCATTGTCCTTCAAGTTTTAACAGTATTGATAACCATTATTTTATGACAATATTCCATAAATGTTGTCATTTTATCTAAGAACAACAGACTAATAAGGGTTCACTTTGTCTGAGAGGGTTCAATGTCGAGCCATATTGATGCCGAGTCCTCAGCGGCCCAGGCACTAACATACGATTTAAAAAAAAAAACTTAACTGATTGCTTTTAATCGGGACGATCTACTCCTCACAATCTGTGGGCAGTTGCAATTTTATTAGCGAGATAAAGAATCGTTTATGGTGCCAAATAAAAGAGCTAAATCAGCCATTATATTTCCGAAATATCTGTCTGGGAAACATCATAGAAAGCATTCGCACGGGGTGAAGGAAATGAGGAAGGAAATTCATTTTAATAAAAGCTATCGGACCTAGCCAGGATATTGAAAATGCCTCCCATCTTTGAAGGTCTTGTTTAATTTTGTCAAATAAATGGACATAGTTCACATTAAATAAATGATCAAAGACAAATGTAATGAATATACTGAAATAGGGAAACCACCCCCGTGACCATTTAAAAGGAAACCAGGATTTTCCCTCAGTATTAGGTATTTCCCTAAGACCTCCCATAGGCATAGCCTCCAACTTTGTAAAATTACTCTTATTGCCTGGAAAGTCAACAAGCGAATTAATGCATTGCATCACATGAACTACCGAAATTGCGGGATTTGACAAAAAAACATAATACCCTCATCTGCATACAATGTAATCTCACGCAACTTCTATCCCACTTCTGGGGCAGATGTGTTGGCAGCCCTACGGATGGTCTCCACCAGTGGCTCAATCACCAACGTAAACAACAATGGTGAAAGGTGTCAGCCTTGTCGGCTACCTGGAGAAATATTAATATTACTGGTTGGCACACCATTAGTGAGAACCGCAGCCAGAGGATAGCGGTAAAGGACCCTCACCCACTTGATAAAAACTTTGCATAGACCAAACCGTTCAAATGTTCAGAAGAGATCCGGCCACTCAACCCAATCAAATGCCTTCTCTCGTCTAAAGAGATCAATAATCCCTGGACAGATTGTTTTTGACACTCTTGGATCATATTGAGTAACCTCTTAACATTGTCGGAAGATCTGCGGCCCTTTATAAAGCCTGTTTGGACCTCTTTGGTAACGGAAGGCAGCAAAGTTTCCAACCTTAATGCACGGGTCTCAGACAGGATTTTAAAACCAACATTTAGAAGTGAGATTGGCGTGTACGAAGCACAATCCTCCAGGGTCTTCCTTTCTTAAGCATCAGAGAGATATGAGCCTCTCTTAAGGATGGAGGGAGGGGT
>NW_025204098.1:0-4813 GCF_004010195.1 Chiloscyllium plagiosum
GTGAGGTTAAAAAGCAGAAGCATTTTTTGACAAAATATGGAGATATATGAAAAGAAATTATGCCAAATTCAAAGGGAAAATTGAACAGCGTGTCTGAATATATGTCGAAATTTCAAAAGAAGCGTTTGAAAAAGCGGCTAAATTTGAATTCAAATTAATCAGTAAAGTGTTACAATGGTCGAAAGACAAAGTTTTCCACTTCCACTTTGGGATTTACATACATGTGAATAACAATAAGTAACAAAACATTTAGATTGCATAGAACAACCATTGTTACATTGTGTAATGGAAACCACATACCCGATTCCCAAGAAAAAAAATCACCCACATGTTTACTTCGAATTCATCTGCAGTTCCCTTTAACTATATTAGTAAAACACTTTAAGTATATTTGTAGCAAGACAAATCCAATTATTCATCTTTCTCGAAGGTAATAATTTATATTATTTCACCCTAACTTCCAAAACTGTGTCATTCATTACTTTATGCAATTGTGATTAAAATGTCCTCTTTGCTCTTATTTTTTCAAAATTCCCTCAGGATAATATATGTTTCAATTAAACGCTTTAATGGCATATATCTTTCAATCAGATTTTATATCATATAAAAAGCTCCACAAGTGGATTGATTTTCAGACTCAGGTTGGGCTAACCTACCAATAATCTTTCCCTTGCGAAAAGGAGTCATTTTTCTTTTGGTGGGTGCTCTGGGAAGATTAATGCCTGCTGCCCGACAGCACCCCACGGACACGTGTTCAAATTGAGCTTTTGGCGACTCTCTGAGTGGAGATTACAAGTGCTGTCATGCGCGTCCATTGGTGTCTGGTCTCCTCCCACATTCAAAAGATCGGCAGAGCCGGTGGATTGGTAAAGTTAAATTGTCCGTCAGAGTTCATGGATGTGCAAATGTATTTAGCCGTTGGGATGGGCGGGATACTCTTTAGAGATTCAGTCTGAAAGGACCGACGATCTGTACTGTCGTGATGCTATGGATTGGATATCAGTTACAGGTAAATAAATATCAGTAGCCTGCATGTAAAGTAATGAATTAGCATTATAGCCATTTATAAGCTCCCGCTTTCACCGCAACCAAATGTATCAGGGACAAACAGGTTCTCCTGTCCTGCTGTTACGGTGATCCATATGGCTCTTCTGCTGGAAAAGGGTGTTGATTCAGTCGTCATATCGAACATGTTTGCACTGAATTCTCAGAGAAACGTGGTTGTTGTATCACTCATAAAGTGTCCAAACCTCCTCCGTGAAAACATACATTTTGCAACAATTTGCCAACTTGTTTTCTTCCGATTTCTGGTGATTTTTTCAAATAGAAAATGTAATAGTTTTTTCCAACTGAAGAAGAACTGCATACTTCCATCGAATCGTGACTTCTATCCAGCTCAATCCCCGGAGAAACAAGTTCAGAGTTGATGGAAAGCAAAAAAGGTACTGATATATTATAACTTGTCACGAGTCCAGAAACCAATGAAATCTTTGCTGCCGTTGAAAACAGTATATGTACATTCTTTTAGCCACATCGTCTGCAACCCAAACTTCGTTTACTGCTTTCCCAAACTATTGCCAATGCATTTTCGGCGGGGCTGTCACTGTTGTTACTTTCAAAGTATACTATTTCAAGCACTGTCATTTAAGACAGCCCTTTATCTCTTACAAACACAGTTTTCAAACATGCGAAACATAAAAACAGACACGATCTATGCAGGTTATAATAAAACACCATTCCAGTATTATATGCTTTACCTGCACGTTAACCTTTCGGAATTAAATTTTAACCATTTAAATTAATGTGGAAGGGAGCTGGGAACTAGAAGAGAAGATGAGTAGACAATGAGATTGAAAATGGAGAGTGTAACCATCATAAAGTTGGCATCCCCGAGGGAAAGTGTAGGCAGAGAGCAGATGAACGCAAGAGAACTGGCAGCATGAAGTGGATATACTTTATTGCAAGTAGGAGAGTGAATAAGGAAGATGAATGTCGGGTGTGGAGTAGTGCCTGGGTGTATGACGTTGTTGCGATCACAGAGACTTGGTGAAGGAAGAGCATGTTTCTCAACTGAATGTCCCAGGATATAGATGCTTCAGACAGGACAGTCGTGGAATAAAAAGGGAAGTTTGAGGAGTTGCATTGCTGCTCAGTGATGATATCACAGCTGTGCTAAAGGAGGACACCATGGAGGGCTTGAGCAGAGAGTCATTATAAGTTAACTGAGAAATAGTAAGCGTTCAGTTCCATTGTTGGGGCTGGACGACAGGCCTCCCAAAAGTAGGCGTGAGGTAGAAGAACAAATAGGTGAACAAAAAATGGAGAGTTGATGGAAAGCAAAAAAGGTACTGATATATAATAACTTGTAACGAGTCCAGAAACCAATGAAATCTTTGCTGCCGTTGAAAACAGTATATGTACATTCTTTTAGCCAAATCGTCTGCAACTCAAACTTCGTTTACTGCTTTCTCAAACTATTGCCAATGCATTTTCGGCGGGGCTGTCACTGTTGTTACTTTCAAAGTATACTATTTCAAGCACTGTCATTTAAGACAGCCCTTTATCTCTTACAAACACAGTTTTCAAACATGCGAAACATAAAAACAGACACGATCTATGCAGGTTATAACAAAACACCATTCCAGAATTATATGCTTTACCTGCACGTTAACCTTTCGGAATTAAATTTTAACCATTTAAATTAATGTGGAAGGGAGCTGGGAACTAGAAGAGAAGATGAGGAGACAATGAGATTGAAAATGGAGAGTGTAACCATCATAAAGTTGGCATCCCCGAGGGGAAGTGTAGGCAGAGAGCAGATGAACGCAAGAGAACTGGCGGCATGAAGTGCATATACTTTATTGCAAGTAGGAGAGTGAATAAGGAAGATGAATTTCGGGTGTGGAGTAGTGCCTGGGTGTATGACGTTGTTGCGATCACAGAGACTTGGTGAAGGAAGAGCATGTTTCTCAACTAAATGTCCCAGGATATAGATGCTTCAGACAGGACAGTGGTGGAATAAAAAGGGAAGTTTAAGGAGTTGCATTGCTGCTCAGTGATGATATCACAGCTGTGCTAAAGGAGGACACCATGGAAGGCTTGAGCAGAGAGTCATTATAAGTTAACTGAGAAATAGTAAGCGTTCAGTTCCATTGTTGGGGCTGTACGACAGGCCTCCCAAAAGTAAGCGTGAGGTAGACGAACAAATACGTGAACAAAAAATGGCAAGTTATAGAGGCAACAGTATGGTGGTGATGGGAGATTTTAATTTTCCGAAAATTGACAGGGGTATATTTAGTGTCAGAAGTCTGAAAGAGGGAGAATTTGTGAGGAGCATCCAGGAAAGTCTTCTAGAGCAGGATGTCAATAGTCCGACGAGGAAAGGAACCATATTGGACGTGGTGTTAGAGAGAGAGATAAATTCAGGTGGTAGAAGTTGCAGTGTGGGGTTTCTTTGGGAAAAATGTCCCCGATTCTGTAAATTTTAGAATACTCGTAGACAAAGATGGGAGTGGTCCTAAGGGACGAATGTTAAACTGGACCAAGGTCAATTGTATCAGAATTGGACTGGAGCTGGGAAATTTGAATTGGGAGCAGGTATTTGATTAGAAGTCCACATTTAATATGGAGGCTTTCAAAGATAGTTTGAAGATAGTACAGAATAGGCGTGTACCTTTGAAAACAAGAGATTGGAAAGGCAACATACGTGGCCGATGGATGGCAGGGGAAATCGTGCAAATACTCAAGAGGTAAAGGGAAGCATACATATGCTCCAGGCAGCTAAGAATGGAACTGACCTTGGAGGAATATTGGGAGAGTAGGAGAAATCTTAAACGATAAATCAAGCGGCCTGAGAGGGTTCCTGAAACACCTTTAATGAGCAGAATTAAGGACATTCCCAAGGTCTTTTATTCGTATGTAAGAAGCAAGAGGGACGACGGCAAGGTTTAGTCCACGAAAGGCTAATGAAGGAAGGTTGTCTGTCGAGCCTGAGAAAATGGGTGAAATTCTCAATGATTAATTTGCATCAGTGTTCACTGAGGAGTGGGACATGATGAATGTTGAGATTAGAGATCGAATTTTGCTAACTTTGGATCACGTTTTCATAAGGAGGGACGATGTGTTGTGTCGGCTAAACGATATTAAGCCGAAAAAATCCCCAGTGCCGGATGCGATCTATCCCAGATCGCTGAGGGAGTTGGGAGACGATATGGCTGGAGCCCTGACAGATGCCTTTGTCGCATTCCTCGACACAGGTGAAGTACGACAGGACTGGAGGGTTGTTAATGCTGTCTCGCTGTACAAGAAGGGGAGTAGGGACAACTACAGATCAGTGAGCCTGACGTCAGTGGTGTGAACGTTGCTGGAGAAGGTCATGAGGGACAAAATATTTTCTTTCCAATATTTGGAAAGAAAAGGGTTTATCAGTGAGAGGCAACATGTTCTTTTTTTGTGGAGGATATCGTGCCAAACCAACGTAATAGAGTTCTTTGAGGAAGTGACCATGTTGGTGGATGAGGAAGGGATGTTGATGTCATCTACGTGGATTTAGAAAGTCGTTTGACAAGGTTCCGCACAGTAAACTAATGGAGAAAGTGAAGTCACATAATGTGCAGACTGTTCTAGCCAGGTGGCTAAAACACTGGTAGAGCAACAGGTGACAAAGAGTAGTAGTTGAATGGAGTTTTGAGAAGTGAAGAAACGAGACCATTGGTGTTCCACAGGGTTCAGTTCTGGAGCCACTGCTGTGTGTGACACATATAAATGATCTGGAAGAGTGCATTGTTGGCCTGATAAGTAAGTTTCCAGATGA
>NW_025204098.1:6287-7490 GCF_004010195.1 Chiloscyllium plagiosum
CCCACCCATCAACCTCCTCATCCAAGTCATTTATGAAAACTACAAAGAGCAGAGGCCCAAGAACAGAGCCCTGCAGGACCCCACTCACCACTGACCTCCAGACAGAATACTTTCCATCTACAACCACTCTCTGCCTTCTGTCAGCCAGCCAATTCTGAATCCAGATAGCCAAATCTCCCTGTATCCAATACTTCCTGACTTTATGAATGAGCCTACCATGGGGAGCCCTATCAAAGGCCTTGCTGAAGTCCATATACACCATAACCACTGCTCGACCGTCGTCGACCTGTCTCGTCACCTCCTCAAAGAACTCAATAAGATTTGCGAGGCATGACCTGCCCCTCACAAAGCCATGCTGACTGCCTTTAATCAAACTGTGCTTTTCCAAATAGTCATAAATCCTATCCCTCAGAATTCTTTCCAACACTTTGCTGACCACAGACGTGAGACTGACTGGTCTGTAATTGTCAGGGATTTCCCTATTTCCCTTCTTGAAAAAAGGAACAACATTCGCCTCTTTCCAATCCTCCGGTACAACTCCCGTGGAGAGTGAGGAGGCAAAGATCCTCGTCAGCGGCTAAGCAACTCCTTTCTCACTTCCCGGTGCAGCCTAGGATAAATCTGGTCTGGCCCTGGGGACTTATCAATCTTAATGTCTTTCAAAATGTCCAGCACATCATCTTCATCAATCTTGATCTGGTCAAGCCTGTCTCCCAGCTCCTCAAAGTTCTCATCCACAACCAGGTCCCTTTCCTCAGTGAAAACCGAAGCAAAAATCTCATTTAGGACTTCCCTTATCTGCTCAGACTCCACGCACAAGTTCCCTTCAGGGCTATCCCTGACCGGCCCCACTTTCTCCCTCATCATTCTCTTTTTTCTCACGTATGAATAAAATGCCTTTGGGTTCTCACTAATCCTTCCTGCCAAGCCTTTTGTCGTGCCCCCTCCTGGCTCTCCTCAGTCCATTTCTGAGTTCCTTTCTAGTAAGCCTGTAATCCTCTAAAGCTGTGTTAGATCCTTGCCTCCTCCACCTTACGTAAACTGCCTCTTCCTTTTGACGAGAAGTTCCTGAAGAAGGGCTTATGCCCGAAACGTCGATTCTCCTGTTCCTTGGATGCTGCCTGACCTGCTGCGCTTTTCCAGCAACACATTTTCAGCTTCCTTAACCTTACCCCTTCTTACCTGTCTCAGAGGAACAAATCC
>NW_025204098.1:8220-9064 GCF_004010195.1 Chiloscyllium plagiosum
CGAAACCACAGAGCAAATCTCCCACCCAGGACATTTGTGCCCCTCCAGTTCAGATGCATCCCATCCTTCATGTACAGGTCCTACCTTCCCCAGAAGGTATCCCAATGGTCTGGGTATCTGAAGCCCTCCCTCCTGCACCAGCCTCACAGCCACGTGTTAAGCTGCACTCGCTGACTCTTTGGTGAACTGCAGGGAGACAGTGAATGGGTGACCAAAAGACAGAGAAAGAGCAGGAAGGCAGTGCAGGTGTCTCCTGCGGTCATCTCTCTCCAAAACAGCTATACCATTTTGGATACTGTTGGGGAGATGGCTCACCAGGGGAGGGCAGCAGTTGCCAGGACCAAGGCACCGTGGTGGGCACTGCTGTTCAGGAGGGCGGGAAAAAGACTCATAGAGCCATAGTCATAGGGGATTCTATTGTGAGGGGAGTAGATATGCGGCTCTGTGGGTGAAAACGGGACTCCCGGATGGTATATTCCCTCCCAGGTACTCGGGTGAGGGATGTCACCGATCGGCTGCAGAGCATTCTCAAAGGGGAGGGTGAACAGCCAGTTGTCTTGGTGCATACAGGCACCAACGATATAAATAAAAAACAAGATGTGGTCCTGAAAGCAGAATTCAGGGAGCTGGGGGAGAAGTTAAAGGGGAGGACCTCAAAGGTAGTGATCTCGGGATTACTCCCAGTGCCACGTGCTAGCCAGGGTAGAAATGAAAGAAATCGGAAGGATCAACACGTGGCTTGAGGGATGATGTAGGAGGGACGGGGTCAGAATTGTTGGACATTGGGACCGGATCTGGGGAAGGTGGGACTATTACAAAATGGACGGCCTACACCTGAACCAGA
>NW_025204099.1:0-5005 GCF_004010195.1 Chiloscyllium plagiosum
TTCCATCATACTGAGCAAATGCTGTATCATTTTTAATGGTTATATATCCTGGTGAAACTCATCAAAACAAATGTATCGAAACGCTACTCTGTCCTTTACAATTTAATTTGTGCTGTGGGAAATGTTTCTGTACTCATATTTGAATGCGTTTATGTTGTTTCTTCTTAAGCTTCCTGCTTCTCGTAAACACTTCAATCCGGAACAAGTCTGTCAAATGCTTTTCATTCCAACAGAGTCACATTTGCAGAAGTCACGTGTTTGCACTTTCACTGACACTCCGCTCACCTGAGAGCTGCAGTCCTTCCCCACCTTTATTCAGGCAGCAATGTCCTTCGTGTGATATTCCCCATCGAGAATGGAAGGACAGGTATCAATACCCGCACTTGGGAATGGAGCGACATTTTTAAAAAGTTTACACTGTCCCCAGCGGAAAATTGAGCCCCGTGACAGGCGGGGCCACTAACCATTATACCACCAAGGACAAGAGTGTCAAATGAGGCCCTTCAACCAAATGTGGCCACACTTGTCAAAAACAACTGCCTCATGAACTGAATCCCATTTCGGAATGCTTACCCCATAGCCGTATATGTCTTGGCATCAAAAGTTCACATTTGCATATTTATTCAGGTTCTAAGCTTTTCTGCCACTCTGAAAAACGCAGACAGTGTATTCCAAGTTCCAACCACCCACTGGCTGATAAAGTTTTTTCGCACATCTTCTCGAAGCTTTCTGTCTTTCTCCATAAGTCTCTGGCCCCTGCTGATCGATCCCTCCATCAATGGGAAACTCGTTCAATCAAACCTGTCTAGACCCTAACTCAATCATGTCTTGTCAACATCTCCTTTGCACTGCGACAAACACTCCACTCTGCCCTGACTTTCTTAACAACTGAAACTCTTCAGCCCAAACAGTATTCTGCTAAATATCTCCTGCACTTTTCTCGGTGTGATCACATCCTTGCTATAACGTGACTTGCAAAACTGCACACAACACTCTTGCTTGAGCCTAATGAGCATTTGTTTTAAAATTTCTGCATTAGTATGAGGACGAGTCTGGTTAAGCAGAATTTATTACTTATTCCGAATTGCCCAGAGAGCAATTCAGACTCAACCATATTGCTCTGAGTCTGAAGTCACATGCAGCCCAGACCAAGTAAGGATAGAAAATTCCATCCTGAAAGGACATCAGTGAAATAGATTTTGTTTTCAACAATTGTCAATGGATCTGTAGTAGTCATTAGATTCTTCCTTGCAGATATTTTTTGAATCCAAATTTGACAATCATGACATAGTGGGACTCAAGCCCGAGTACCCAGACTATTACATCGGTCTCTGGATTATCAGTCCTATGAAATTATCACAAGACCAACGCAGAAAGCCATAAAAGCTGATCTTTTCCAATAAAATGTCTTTTCACCAAACCTGCCCTGGGTATTTTCCATGAGCCTGACGCTCCAATTGTCTCTGGCCTATGTCAGTAAAAGCTGCTACATGGGGATTGATTTCACAACCGCGGTGTCCAAATGGATCGACATGTTTGAAGGTCCCGATGGTGGGATTGGGCCACGTTCACCCAACACCAGTGATCGCAGCAGCAGCACAGACAGAACAGCATGAATTTGAAAGAGAGTGATAGATTGTGCATTGCCCCAGGGAAATGGGGGGGGGGGAAGGGACGGAAAGGAGGTTTAATGATCGTGGGAAGGAGAGAAATCTCCAACAACGGGTGTGTTTGAATCCTGGTATATGAAACGCAGGCATGTAAGAGAGCGGAATTTGAACGTAAAACAATTAATTTCTTAGCATTAGTCAGAAAAAGGAAAACGGAGAGAACACTTAGTGCCGTGATTTGGTTTCAAATCGAGGTTGCTGTGGTCACAATGCAAAATACCGACAACCACGATCACAGTTACCACAAGCAGCAATAAGTATACTAGCAGCGAACATGTTCGGAAGAACAGCAAATGTACAATATCAGTACTCAGCGAACAGTGCCAGAGATGTCGGAACTGAGAATGAGCTGAATCTTTCAGTTCGATGTCCTCAGAGTCTGTGGAGATCCCTTGAATGAGAATGTTGAAAAATGAGATTGATCGATTTCGACAAAACATCAAAGACTCGGGGGCCAGTACAGGATATTGTTGAAATGTATGTTTCAATAGCATTTTACCTTAACATCGGCTCAGCCGCCCAGATCCAACCGAAAATGGGGGTGGGAATGAGTGTGCAGAGTTACTCTCTGGCTCCAGTGACGTAATAGATGAGCGTCCTGTCCATCTGTGATGGTACAGAGGCGCAAGAAATTCCTCTGTTGAGTGTGCTCCTGCTCAAGGGAATGGTTGTCCCCGTTTATACTATCATAGCGATTCCCAGTGCATCTTTCTAAGACAGCTGAGTGGCATAAGTGGAGCGTGTTGAGCCCTTAACTTTGCAGTGGTGGGTTTAAAAGATGATTTTGCTATTTGGATTTGTGTTTCCGACACTGGCGGTAGCAGCTACATTTGCTCGCATCAGCTCAGTATCAGTTTCTTCCACACAGTCAAGATTTCAACCTGGAGAATGTGGTGTTGGGGTGATATTTTAAACTAGTCATCCATGGCGACTGGAACTGGGTGATGTTTAAGTTCGACGAATAAAACCTGAAATGCTAGCCTGACCTCAAGAACAGAGATCATGACTTATATTTCCTGCAATCCCATTCATTCATGTCCTTATGGAGGGGATTCTACCATCTTCACCCAATCTGCCTACGAGAGACTCCAGGACCAGAAAAAAACATGAGCTGACCCTTAATTCAGGAATCCCCACCGTGTGGGGAAGCAGGATAGTCGGCCCTTCCAGTCCACACATCCACCCGAAGCGCATCTCACCAGACCCCGTGGTATCCCCTATCCCATAAGCAAGCATTTCCCACTGTTGATCCCTGTAACTGGCACATCTTTGGTCAGAGGGATAAATAAAAATACAAACACGCAGAGAATGTGCAGACTGCCCACAGACAGACACCCGAGGCTGGGATCACATCCGTGTTTGTGGTGTAGCCAGACAGCAACGAACGATGGGCGAAGAATAAATGTTGTCCTGACCAGTCATACTCAAACCCTGTGGGTGAATGAGAAAGAATGAAAACACAGAAACAACATGGAAAACGGGATTTGTATCTGTGTGGACACAATGTGAAAGGATCGTTCACCCTGTGTAAAAAGAAAGGAAGCTGATACCACAGAGAAAGCAGGGAAGTGTGGGAACTGCTGGAAGGGATTCAATTAACCACAGAAATGGAACCTCATTTAATCAGTAACACTTGGGAGAGGCCGTTCACCAGTCCCGTGTGTGGGAAGGGATCACTGAGCAAAACAACCTCCGAAGACTCCAGCAGGATTACATATCTCATCAGGTGATCGATTATGCTGTCAATGCGGCTGTTGTTCCCAACCAGTTATTTGTTCCATAGCGTTAATCATAGAGTCATACAGCATGAAAAGAGGCCAGTCAGTCAAACCAATCCATGCTGAACATACTGCCAAACTAATTTAGTCCCATCTGCCTCTTGCTGTTCCCGCTGAGTGGTTATCATGCCCTTGTAGTTTTATTACTGTGGTGTTAATCCAAAAACCCAGGTAATATTTTGGGGACAAAGGGTTCAGGTCCTGGCATGACAGATGGTGGAGTTTGAATTCAATAAGCAACTGGAATTGAAGAGTCTCATGATGACCTGAATCAGTTGTGTGGAAACTCCATCTGATTCACTCATGCCAATTCGGAAAGCAACCTGCCATCGTCATCTGCTCTCTCCCACGAGACTCCAGATGGATAATATCGTGGTTGACTCTTAAATGCCCTCTGGGAAATAACTGACGTACTAGGCATGAATAAATTTATTTCAAAAATCCCACTTTCCCATTCATGTTTAGAATCAATTGTCCTTTAAATGTTGCAAACGTACCCTAATCCAACACTTCCTCAGCAAGGTAATTGCACACATAAAACACCTTCCCTAAAAAAATGCCCCACATGTCTTTTTTTTAAAAACAAATCTCTGTCCTTTCATCTTAACCATATGCCCTCTCGTCTTGAAATTCCCCTCCTGGGAAAAGGCAGCTATCAGTAACTCTAAATTGCCTCTCAATAATTCATAAACTTCTGTCAGGTCGCCGCTCAAACCACTAACCTACAGTGAAAACAGTCTCAACTAGTAGAAAATGAGAACTGCAGATGAGAGATCAGAATCGAGAATGTTGTGCTGGGAAAGCACAGCAAGTCAGGCAGCATCTGAGGAGCAGGAGAATCGACGTTTCGGGGAAGAGTCTGGTGAACGATACTTGCGCGAAAAAATAATGATTCTCCTGCTCCTCAGATTTTGTCTTACATGATGTGGTTTTCCAGCACCCCAATCTCGAATCTGAAAATAGTCTCAGCCTATCCAGCCTTTCATTATAACTCAAACCTTCCACAGGCAACAAAATTGTATACCTTTTCTGAACCTACTCCAGCTGAATAATATCATTCCTACAACTGGGCGACCAGAACTGGACATAATATTCCAGAAGATGCCTCATCAATGTCCTGCAAAACTTCAACATAACGTCCCAACTACTATACACAAAGGAATGAGCAATGAAGGGAAGTATGTTAAATACCTTTGAACCATTTTGTCTGTTGGTAATGCAAATTACAAGGAATTATGTACCGGCATCCCGAGCTTCCGTGTTCTCCAACATACGCAAAGCCATACTCTTTTTGTTGTACCAAAATGCAATACCTTCCATTTATACAGAGTGAACTCCATGTTACATTTTTAAGTTCAACGACTCATTGGATTAAGATCCTTTTGAAACTTAGATAATCTTCCTCACTGTCTACAATTCTGGCGTCGCCTGCAAACCAACAAAGCATGCCTGCAGTGAGTTCCACTGTTTTCTGTTACAGATCAATGATTCATATTCACTTGTAGTGGCCGTGATTCAGCAGTGTGCAAATCATACAACAGTTAGTCATGCAATTAA
>NW_025204099.1:6435-9065 GCF_004010195.1 Chiloscyllium plagiosum
GGGAGAAAGTAGCATAGAGTACAATAGTTGAGTGGGGGAGGGGATGAAGGTGATAGGTCGTGGGGGAGGGTGGAGTGGATAGATGGAAAAGAAGATAGGCAGGTAGGACAATTCAGGGCAAGTCATGGAGACAGTGCGGACCTGGAAGTTTACAACTGGGGTGAGTTGGGGAAAGGGCAAATGAGGAAACTGTTGAAGTCCACATTGATGCCCTGGGTTTGAAATGTTCCGAGATGGAAGATGAGGCGATCTTCCCCCAGGCGTTTGGTGGTGAGGGAGCGGCGGTGAAGGAAGACCAGGACCTCCAGCACTTCGGCAGAGTGGGAGGGAGAGTTGAAATGTTGGGCCACAGGGCGGTGTGGTTGATTGGTGCAGTTGTCCCAGAGATGTTCCCTAAAGCGTTCTGCTAGTAGGCGTCCAGTCTCCCCGATGTACAGGAGACCACACTGGGAGCAACGGATACAATAAATGATATTGGTGGATGTGCAGGTAACAATATCTGAACTGTCCCCGGAGTCTTTGATGTTTTGGAGAAATCTATTTATCTCTGCCTTCAGCACATTAATGATGGAATGTGGGCACTGATGTTAAAGGGTCAGCCCATTCTGAGTTCCCACATTTCTGCCACGGTTCGCTAAACCCTGATATTGTGCATTTGGTGCTCTGCCTAACATTTCTTATGATACTGTACTTACTGCTGCCGGTTAGCGTGTTCGTCTGTGGGGTGCCGTGATCGTATAGTGGTTAGTACGTTGCGTTGTGACCGCAGTAACCTCGGTTTGAATCCGAGTCACGGCAGTAATTGCTCTATGTGTTCCAGTCATTTGTGAATCACAAAGGCAGCAGTTGTTTTAACGTGGTGATTTTCTTCAAGTTGATGTTTTTTTTTCCTTCAAGCTCACACCACGGTGTTTCATATGTCAGAATTCAAATCCACTCGTTCTCAGAGATTTCTTCCCTCCTACGATCACTAACCGAACTTTCCATCCCATACCCCCAGTTCATTAATTTGGAGATGCCGGTGTTGGATTATGGAGTACAAAGTTTAAAATCACCCAACACCAGGTTAACATCATCCAGGTTTAATTGAAGCACTAGCTTTCGGAGCGCTGCTCTTTCATCATGTGTTTGTGGAGTCATTTCCTATTTCACTAAGGCATTGCAGAATCTAATACAGACTCTCACAGACTCTCACATTGATACCGATCAGTCTGTGTGGCTGCAGTCACTGTTGCTGAGTGAACGTGCCCCAACCCCACCATCGGGACCTGCAGACCTATTGATCCATTTGGTTCCCACTGTTGTGAGATCACTACTCATGTAGCAGCTTTTACCGACATAGAACCAGATATTATTGGCGGGGGTCAAGCTCAGGAAAATGGCACAGGACAGTATTGGGGAAAAGCGACTTCAATGGATAAGATCACTTTCACTGCTTTTCTGCAATGGCCGAGCGCTATTACTACTAACCACTGAACTGTTAATTCAGACACCAGGGACCCGGGTTTGACTCCCACCATGCTAGGTGATAGAATTGGGATTCAATAAATATCTGGAATTACGAATCTAATAACTCCTATATATCCATGTTCAATTGTTGAAAAAACAAACCATCTGAAGTCCTTTAAGGAATGAAACTGCCATTCTTACCTGCTCAGGCCTCCATGTGACTCCAGACTCACTAAAATATGGTTGAGTCTCAACTGCCCACTGTGTAATTCGGGATAGCAATAAATAGTGCGGAGCCAGCGACGCCCTCATACTGTATCAGAATCGTAAAAAAAAAGTTCATTCGGCTCTAGCTGGACTAATGTGTGCAGTTCTGCAATTCAGAATAATGCATGGATGTGATCACACTGGGAATATTGCAGGAGAGATTCACTGGGATATTGTCTGGGCTGAAGAGTTTCAGTTGTGAAGAGAGATTGGACAGACTGGGGTTGTTAATCGCCGAGTAGAGGAGATTGGAGAAGACATGACTGAGATGTACAAAATACTGAGGGATATGGATAGGATAGACTTAAAGAAGCGTTTCTTATTGATGGAGAGTTCGAACCCTGGGGCCAGGAGACTTCGGGAAAAGGCAGAAAGGTTTGAGTAGATTTGCGGAAAGGGTCAGAGAGGCGGAAATCGTTCTAAACTTAAAAAAAATTGAGATGTTAATTTGTGATGCCAAAACATATAAGACTATGGGCTAAACGATGGAAAACTTGATTCAGGTCGTTAAGCAGTTGTGTTGGACAAGTGCAGCCACAACAGGCTAAAGTGCCTCCTTCGATGTTATTGTCCTTCACAGTATCGTGGTTAGTGTCCCCTCCTGTCACAGGAATTAATTCTCCGCTGGGACATCAAAAATGTTTTCAACCTGTGGCTCTGTTCACCACTGAAGGTGATTAATGCCTGGCCTTCCATTCTCGATTGGATATGTCACAGCAAGGACAGTGCTGTCTGAATCAGCTGGGGAAGGACTGCAGCTCCTGGAGAGAAAGAGTGTCAGTGAAAGTGCAAACACGTAAGTTCTGTAAACTCCACATTGTGCTTGTGTTGCAATGAAAATAGAGTTGTTCCTGACTGATATGTTTATTTAAAGCAGGAACCTGAGGAAGAAGACAAAGCAAACCCATTCAGAT
>NW_025204100.1:0-9069 GCF_004010195.1 Chiloscyllium plagiosum
ACTATACCTGCCTGTTTATCATTAGTACCGATGAGTACCACTGTTTCCATGTGTTTATCATTAGATCCAATGTGTACCACGTTTTCCATCTGCTTTTCATTAATACCAATGAGTACCACTATTTCTGACTGTTTATCATTTGGTCCAATGTGTCCCACTATTTCCATGTGCTTTTCATTTGTACCAATGTGTACCACTATTTCTGTCTTTTTATCATTAGTACCAATTTGTATCACTATTTCTGTCTGTTTCTTGTTAGTACCAATGAGTGTCACTATTTCTGTCTGTTTATCTTTAGTAACAATGTGTACCACTATTTCTGTCTGTTTCTCTTTAGTACCAATGTGTACCACTATTTCTGAATGTTTATCATTAGAACCAATGTGTACCACTATTTATGTCTGTTTATCGCTAGTACCAGTGAATTCACTATTTCTGTCTGTTAATCATTAGTTCCAATGTGTCCCACTATTTCTGAATGTTTATCATTAGTACCAATGAGTACCACTCCAATGTGTACCACTATTTATGTCTGTTTATCGCTAGTACCAGTGAATTCACTGTTTCTGTCTGTTAATCATTAGTTCCAATGTGTCCCACTATTTCTGAATGTTTATCATTAGTACCAATGAGTACCACTGTTTCCTTGTATTTATCATTAGGTCCAATGTGTCCCACTATTTCTGTCTGTTTATCATTAGCACCAATGAGTACCACTATTTTTTCACTGTTTGTCATTAGTACCAATGTGTACCAATATTTCTGTCTTTTTTTCATTAGTATCAATGTGTGCCACTATTGCTGTCTATTTATCATTAGTACCAATGATTGCCACTATTTCTGTCTGTTTATCTTTAGTACCAATGAGTACCAATATTTCTGTCTGTGATTCAGTAGCACCATTGAGTACCACTATTTCTCTGTTTATCATTCGTACCAATGAGTACCACTATATCTGTCTGTTTATCATTAGTACCGATGTGTACCACTATTTCTGTCTGTTTATCATTAGCACCAATGAGTACCACTATTTTTTCACTGTTTGTCATTAGTACCAATGTGTACCAATATTTCTGTCTTTTTTTCATTAGTATCAATGTGTGCCACTATTGCTGTCTATTTATCATTCGTACCAATGATTGCCACTATTTCTGTCTGTTTATCTTTAGTACCAATGAGTACCACTATTTCTGTCTGTGATTCAGTAGCACCAATGAGTACCACTATTTCCATCTGTTTTTCATTAGTACCAATGTGTACCACTATTTCTGTCTGTTTATCATTACTACAAATGTGTAACCACTATTTCCGTCTGTTTCACGTTAGCACCAATGTGTACCACTATTCCTTTCTGTTTATCATTAGTACCAATGAATACCACTATTTCTGACTGTTTAGCATTAGTACCAATGAGTACACTGTTTCCATATATTTATCATTAGGTCCAATATGTCTCACTGTTTCCATCTGTTTTTATTAGTACCAATGAGTACCTCTATTTCTGTCTGTTTATCATTCTTACCAATGAGTACCACTATTTCTAACTGTTTATCATTAGTAACAATGAGTACCACTATTTCTGACTGTTTGTCATTAGTACCAATGAGTAACACTATTTCTGTCTATCATTAGTACCAATGAGTACCACTATTTCTGATTGTTTGTCATTCGTACCGATGAGTACCACTGTTTCCATGTGTTTATCATTAGATCCAATTTGTACCACGTTTTCCATCTGCTTTTCATTAGTACCAATGTATACCACTATTTCTGTCTGTTTATCAATAGTACCAATGAGTACCACTATATCTGTCTGTTTATCATTAGTACCGATGTGTACCACTATTTCTGTCTGTTTATGATTCGTAACCATGTGTACCACTATTTCTGTCTGTTTATCATTAGTACCAACGAGTGCCACTATTTCTGTCTGTTTCTCGTTAGCACCAATGTGTACCACTATTTCTTTATGTTTATCATTCGTACCAATGAGTACCACTATTTCTGTCTGTTTATCATTAGTACCAACGAGTACCACTATTTCTGTCTGTTTCTCGTTAGTACCAATGTGTACCACTATTTCTTTATGTTTATCATTAGTACCAATGAGTACCACTATTTCTGACTGTTTATCATTAGTACCAATGATTACCAGTATTTCTGACTATTTATCATTCGTACAAATGATTACCAGTATTTCTAACTGTTTATCATTAGTACCAATGAGTACCACTTTTTCTGACTGTTTATCATTAGTATCAATGTGTACCACTATTTCTGACTATTTATCATTCGTACCAATGAGTACCACTATTTCTAACTGTTTATCATTAGTACCAAGGAGTACCACTATTTCTGACTGTTTGTCATTAGTACCAATGAGTAACACTCTTTCTGTCTATCATTGGTACCAATGAGCACCACTATTTCTGTCTGTGAATCATTAGTACCAATGAGTACCACTATTTTTGACTGTTTGTCATTAGTCCCAATGTGTACCACTATTTCTGTCTGTTTCTCTTTAGTACCAATGTGTACCACTATTTCTGTCTGTTTATTGCTAGTACCAGTGAGAACACTATTTCTGTCTATCATTAGTACCCCTTTGCACTCACACACATGCACACATCCTCTCACAGACACTCATAACCCCCCACCCTCATCCAACCTCCATACACACACCCACATGCACACATACACACATACGTTTATGGGGTGAATTTGTACTTGCAGAATTACATTTTACTTGCTCCAAAACTACATGAATTGATGTTAGATTCTGTCAATCCTTTTTTCAGATTAGAATCAATCAGACCATTGTGTCTCAGACAACCTCACAGGGAGGCAACCTTCAATACATTATCTGGGCCGACATGACACCAATTGTTAAAGTTCACTTGAGAAAATGTAACTTTTAAAAAAGGTTTTGTGATTTATATATGAAAGGACTGAAAACCACATGATCAATCTAAAAGATGAGAGGCTTAACAAACAATTCAGGTCTTTTTCTTTCTATAATTTCAGTTACATCACACTCTAAACTTTTGCTACAAATTCTGCGTCTTACAATCTTATTCTCCGCAATCACCTGATGAAGGAGCAGCGCTCCAAAAGCTAGTGCTTCCAAATAAACCTGTTGGATTATAACCTGGTGTTGTGTGATTTTTAACTGTGTTTGAGGTAAGTTCTTTCTTTACTTCGGGGATGGTAGGTGTCTGGAAAGTGTTGTGAGGTGAATTGATAAAAGCAGATGTGATAGCTACGTTTATGAACCTTTTAGACAGACACATGACCAGGCAGGGAATATAGGGATATGGACCATGTCTAAGCAGATGGGATTAGTTTGGAATGGCATCACTGTTGCCACAGACATGGTGAGCCAAAGGACTTGTTCCTGTGCTGCGCTGGTTTATTTTCTAAAATGATCTACAGCCGTTCAGTGACATCCCTGAACCAGGCACCAGGAGGAAGGTAATTGGAGCAGAGGTAGGAGTGGGATGAGGGTGGCTGTGCGGGAGATGTGTGTGACACTGCCCAGAAATGACTCTCTGGTCCCTTTATCAATGAAACAAACCTCTAAAAGTATGACTTTCCTCTCCTTCTTTCTTCCCTCTTGTGTATTGGGCCCACATAAAGTGCCATGAAATTATTTCCCATTGCTTTCCACTGCCTGGTCTGCTATATTCGGCAATCACTATATGGTCTGCTCCACATTGATGGGGGAAACGGAGACTGTGTCAACATTTTGCAGGACATTGACTGTGTATCTGCCACTTCAAGACACCATCATGTTCTCTGATCAACATCCCTGTCTTAGGTTTGCCACACTGATTCAGTTAAAACAAGCTTGGGGTTCCTGCAGCATTCAGAATTCAATACCAAGTTCAATAATTTTAGGGCCTGAGCACCTTCTCCTCTGTCCTTCCCTTAACCCGACATGCTCAGCCTTGTCATCACATCGGCTGTTAGACAGCAATCCCACTAGTTTTCTGTCTGTTTGTCCAATGCAGTGTTTGTTGCAGCTCTTACATGGTATTTTGTAAATGACATTCATTTTACTTGTTGTCTGTATGGGGTCTTTAAGTTCATTAACTGCTGTTTTAGTGAGTTGGTGAGTTTGTGGGCTACCATGATGCCAAAGGGTCTGCGTCGTCTGGCAGTCATTTCCAAGATGTTTGATGTAGGGGAGCGTGGTTACATTGGACAAACAGGCAGAAAACTAGCCACCAGATTAAATGAACATCAACGAACCACAAAACAACATGTCCCTCTCTCACTAGTATCCTTACATACAGATAAGGAAGGACACCACTTCGACTGGGACAACACACATATCCTAGGACAGCCAAACAGAGACATGCACAAGAATTCCTAGATGAACGGCATTCCAACTGGAAATCTATCAAGAAACACATTGATCTGGACCCCATTTACCACCCCCTGAGAAAAAGAACAAGAAATGACATCACCATAGGAAATGACATCATCACAGGAAATGGAATCACCAACCCAAGGAAACCCAAACATGTAAATAGAAAACAGGAAACACTGCAGAACTTCGTCTGGAGGATCACTGCAGATGTTACCGAGTATGGTGAAGAAATGGCTGAAAATGAACTTTGCAGCTCAGCGAGAAAACCTACATCCAGTGCTACAAGTCTTCTCAAATCAACTTAAACTACAAACCTTCTCAAAATTTGGAATTGTGTTCCGAGAGTAGAATGTCAAATACTCTGAGGCATATGTCTAAGGTCAAGATTAGAGTGGTATTGGAAAAGCACAGCAGGTAAGGCAGCATCCGAGGAGCAGAAAAATCAATGTTTCAGGCAAAAGCCCATCATTCCTGATGAAGGGCTTTTACCCAAAACGTCAATTTCCTGCTCCTTGGATGCTGCCTGACCAGCTGTGCTTTTCCATCACCACTCTAATCTTGGCTCTGATCTCCAGCATCTGCAGTCCTCACTTTCACCAATATGTCTAAGGTGACAGGGGAAACATTTGAATGAGATGTTTGAGATAAGTGTTTTCTTCACTTAGGGGATGGTAACTGCCTGGAAAGCATTGTGAGGTGTATTGATAAAACAGACGTGATGGCTATGTTTATGAACCATTTAGACAGATACATGACCAGGCAGGGAATAGAGAGATATAGACCACGTCCAAGCAGATGGGATTAGTTTGGAATGGCATCACTGTTGCCACAGACATGGAGAGCCAAAGGACCTGTTCCTGTGCTGCGCTGGTTTATTTTCTAAAATGACCTACAGCCGTTCAGTGACATCCCTGAACCAGGCACCAGGAGGAGGGTAATGGGGCGGAGATGGGAGTAGGGTGAGGGTGGCTGTGAGGGAGGTGTGTGTGACACTGTCCAGAAATGACTCTCTGGTCCCTTTATAAATGAAACAAATCTCTAAAGTATGACTTTCCTCTCCTTCTTTCTTCCCTCTTGTGTATTGGGCCCACAAAAATGCCATGAAATTATTTCCCATTGCTTTCCACTGCCCGGTCTGCTATATTCGGCAATCACTATATGGTCTGCTCACATTGATGGGGGAAACGGAGACTGTGTCAACATTTTGCAGGACATTGACTGTGCATCTGCCACTTCAAGACACCATCATGTTCTCTGACCAACATCACTGTCTCAGGTTTGCCACACTGATTCAGTTAAAACAAGCTTGGGATTCCTGCAGCATTCAGAATTCAATACCAAGTTCAATAATTTTAGGGCCTGAGCACCTTCTCCTCTGGCCTTCCCCTCACCCCCGATATGCTCAGCCTTGTCATCACATCGGCTGTTAGACAGCAATCCCACTATCAGCTACCACTGGTCCACATTAGCAACTATTGATCTTCCCAGACAAACCTCTACTTATTCATGTGTCTGTCCAACTGATGTTCTCTCTCTGTATACTCCATCTCCACATGACATTAACACCTTCCATCTCCTGCCATACCTTCAGCATGCATACCAACCTTTTCACGCTGTAATCAGTTCTGTTAGCACTGCATTCTCTCCACAAATGCTGCTGGTTTGTTGAGTTTTCCCAGCAATCTCTGCTTCTTTTTATGCTCCATCTATGACATGATTTATTTTCTGCACTGCATCCACATGACTACTGGATGGCCTTGAACTCAAATCATTGTTTTTCAGCTTTGAAGCTTCTCTATTCTATCCATGTACCATTTATTCTTCCTGAAAGTATACTGTTTCTTTCTATCGATTTAATTTCATTTCTTCTAACAAGGCAACACTTCTTGTTCTGCACATTTGCCTCTCCCTGAGATGGGGCATGTACTCTTGGACATTTACCCATTGCAGCCATGTCTCTGTGATGCCTGCAGCATTTTACCAGCCAATTTCAAAAACATTTGCATTGTTTCATAAACAACTCACATGTAATTCCAATACACTCAATCCTGTATTGACCACCCCTCTTCTCGTAGTTGTGCATGAGGTTAGATTGCTGAATGTTTCCACCCTTGCTGTCTGTCTATTTGTGAACTTTAATAACCTCCCCTAAAACTCCCTCCTGCTTTATCTAGTTTAAAGTCCTTGTGACACATATTTTGCCTTTGAACTGGGAGTCTGTTCCCAGACCAGTCAGGTGGAGCCTGTTCCAGTGATGCAGTCCCCTCTTGTCCCAACGTAGACAGCAGTGTCCCAGGAATGTGAATCCCTCTTTCCCACATCCTCCTTTAGCCATATGTTACTTCCCTGATCTCATATCTTTGGCATTTTACACATTTTTCGGGAATAGTCTAATGATTACATTCCCTGAAATCTTTTCTAAAAAAAATTGCTCTTAATTACTGAGATTCCCCAAACAGTACCTGTTGCCTATTCCTGCTGATGTATTTGGTGTTAGCAGGCACCACAATATGGCACGGTGACTCAGTAGTTAGCACTGGCCCCTCACAAAGCCAGGGTCCCGCATTTGATTTCAACCTTGGGGGTGTGGAGTTTGCACATTCTCCGCATGCCAGTTTGCATGTTCTGGCTTTCTCCCCCAGTCCAAAGATGTGTAGGTGATTTAGATTGGCAGTGTTAATTTGCCCATTGTGTCCAGGGTTGTGTAAAATAGGTGGATTACATTATGGTGAATGTGGGGTTACAGGAATGGGGTGGGTCTGGGTGTGATGCTCTTCCAAAGGTCAGTATGGATTCAAGGGGCCGAGTGGCGTGCTTCCACACCCTGCATATTCTACGATTCTGTACAACACCTAAATCCTCCTGTTCCCTCACCAGCATCCTCTCAATTCCACTCGTGTTGTGTTTCACAATGGCATCAGACACACAAGTCCCCCATCTGATTTTATTAAAGTTAAAAATCACAAAACAACTGGTTATAGTCCGGCAGGTATGTTTGGAAGCATTAGCTTTTTGAGCACTGCTCCTTCCTATATTTTTAAGTGATTCAGTGGCTGGGTAAAAGTTTATTGTCCATCCCTAATTGCTGATAGGGCTGTTAGGAGTAAACCGCATTGCTGTGTGTCTGGACTCGCATGTAGGTCAGAAACGGTAAGGATGGCAGTTTCCTTCCCGAAAGGAAGTTATTGAACTCGATGGATATTATTTCCTGACAATCAGCAATGGGCAGCATTAGACCCTTAATTCCAGGGTTTATTAAATTGCATTTTGTTCACCAGCTGTCATGAGGAGACTCAGACCCTGAAACCTGGAACATTACCTGGGTCTCGTGAGTAATATTATTTTGATAATACCACTGGGCTACTACCCCACCCCACCCCCCCTTATCTGTCACTCAAAGGATGCTATCTGTCCTCCTAATTATAGCATTACCAACCATTATCACTTTCATTGGTGCTGTCCCAGTTGAATGTCTTGGTTAACAACAGTACACTGCACAGTTTGATGATACACTCTGCAGAGCACTTCATCGTCTGCAGCGGCTATCTCTAAAATGGTGAGGGATGGTGTGAGCAAAGTTAGAAACAGTAACTCCATTACTTTCCAGCACGGTTATGAGGATGAATAATTACTCATTCTTAAATCAGACTTGTCCAGTTGTAATGCTTTTGCTAGTCAAATTAATTCCCCATTCTAAATATATTTCTACTTCAGGGAATTAACCCAGCTGGTGCATTCTGCTTATTCAAACATTACGATGAAAAAAATGTATTGCAACCTCATAGTCCCGATGGAGATCATGCAAGTGATATAAAAAAAGATTGTATCATATCAGAATATGATTTACATTGACACCCTGATACTTGAAGGAATGTATCATTTCTGGTAGAAAATGCATCCTCTCATTCGGAAAGTCAGGAACATATTCTATCTGATTTTTGGTATAATGGGCCTTCCTGGTAAGTGACTATAATCATTGGGGTTCTGTATAATTCTGACTGAGCTGGTTTCTGCCATTAAACTGTGATTGAGAATGTCGCTTGCTAATTTGATGGAACTGTTGGAAGGACAGCTAGTCAACAAAATATTTTTGTTAATTCAAATATCCTCTGTTCTAACTATTCCATATATCCCTATACGAGAAAAGGAAAAGTTCAGTAATGACGATAGGTTGAAGAGGTTAAAACGGTTCTCTCTGAATGAAAGGAGGCAGAGGTAAGATTTGATTGTGGTTTCCAAAATTATGAGCCAGCTGTAAAGAACAGATATGAAGAAGCTGTTATTGCTGGTGATATCAAAAGAAAAATGAGAGGGGAACAATTTAATGTGTAATGTGGGTTATGATTGATGTAAGTAAAACATTTTCACACAGCAACTAATTAGGTTAAGGTATCTGGAAATATAGAGGAAACGTGTTCAATCGAAGCGTTCAAAGGGGCACGGGATCATTATTTGGATTGAAATAGTGGGCAACATTCTGTAGGAGAGGCAGGGGATCGGTATCAGGGGAAGCTGCCAGTTTGAGCGGGCTGTGCAGACACAGAGGGGTGAATGGCCTCCTCATGTGCAGTACCAATTCTGCAATTCTGTGACAGCCTCCTATTGAAGTGCTATTAGCTGGAGAGGTTCATACATTGCCTGTGGTTTTACTCTTGCTACAACTCTTCTCATTTCAAAGCAACTTGGGAAGACTGTGA
>NW_025204101.1:0-2719 GCF_004010195.1 Chiloscyllium plagiosum
CGCAGAATGGTGGGAATGAACAGGCCGATTCCCGCAATGTTGAGGGTGTGAACATGCAGTTTCCCGCAGTGTTGGTGGAATGAGCAGGCTGATTTCCAATGTGTTGGGGGAATGATCATGCTGATTCTGGCAGTGTTGGGTGAATGAGCAGGCTGATTCCCGCAGTGTTACGGGAGTGAGCAGGCTGATTGCCGCAGTGTTCGGGGAGTGAGCAGACAGATTCCCATAGTGTTGGGGGAATGAGCAAGCTGATTCCCGCAGTGTTGTGACAGTGAGCACTGATTCCCGCAGTGTTGGCGGAATGAGCAGGCTGATTTCCACTGTGTTGGGGGAATGAGCAGGCTGATTCCCGCAGTGTTAGGGTAATGAGCAGTAAGATTCCTGCAGTGTTAGAGGAGTGAGCAGACTGATACCCGCAGTGTTGGGGGAGTGAGCAGGCTGATTCCCGCAGTGTTTTGTGAGTGAGCAGGCTGATTCCCGCAGTGTTTGGGGGAGTGAGCAGACTGATTACCCCAGTGTTCGGGGAGTGAGCAGGCTGATTCCCGCAGTTTTCAGGGAGTGAGCAGACTGATTCCCGCAGTGTGGTGTGAGTGAGCAGGCTGATTCCAGCAGTGTAAGGGGAGTGAGCAGGCTGATTCCCGCAGATTTGGGGGAGTGAGCAGGCTGATTCCCGCAGTTTTGAAGGAGTGAGCAGACTGATTCCCGCAGAGTTGGGGGAGTGAGCAGGCTGATACCCGCAATTTTGGGGGAGTGAGCAGGCTGATTCCCGCAGTGTTGTGTGAGTGAGCAGGCTGATTCCCGCAGTTTTGAGGGAGTGAGCAGACTGATGCCCGCAGTATTGGGGGACTGAGCAGGCTGATTCCCGCAGCGTAGGAGGAGAGAGCAGGCTGATTCGCGCAGCGTTGGGCTAGTGAGCTGGCTGATACCCGCAGTGTTGGCGGAGGGAGTAGGCTAATTCCCGCAGCGTAGGAGGAGTGAGCAGGCTGATTCCCGCAGCGTAGGCGGAGTGAGCAGGCTGATTCCCGCAGTTTAAGGGGAGTGAGCATACTGATTCCCGCAGTGCTGAGTGAGTGAGCAGGCTGATTCCCACAGTGTTGGGAGAGTGGGCAGGCTGATTCCCACAGTGTTGTGGGAGTGTGAAGGCTGATTTCCACAGTGCTGGGGGAGTGAGCAGACGGATTCCCACAGTGTTGGGTTTGAGAAGGAGGATTTCCGCCGTGTTCGAGGAGTGAGCAGGCTGAAACCCACCATGTTGGGGGAGTGAGCATGTTAACTCGCGCAGTGTTGGGGAAGTGATCCGATTGATTCCCACAGTGTTGGGGGAGTGAGCAGGCTGATTCATGCAGCGTTGGGGGAGTGAGTAGGCTAATTTACGCAGTTCAGTGGGAGTGAGCAGGCCAATTCCTGCAGTGTTGTGGGAGTGAGCAGACTGATTCCTGCAGTATTGGGGGAGTGAGCAGGCGGATTCCGGCAGTGTTGGGGGAGTGAGCAGGCTGATTCCTGCAGTGTTGGGGGAGTGAGCAGGCTGATTCACGCAGTGTTGGAGGAGTGAGCAGACTGATTCCTGCAGTTCAGTGGGAGTGAGCAGGCTGATTCCCACAGTGTTAGGGGAGTGAACAGGCTGATTCCCACAGTGTTGTGGGAGTGAGCAGACTGATTCCTGCAGTATTGGGGGAGTGAGCAGGCTGATTCCGCTGTGTTTGGGGAGTGAGCAGGCTGATTCCCGCAGTGTTTGGGGAGTGAGCAGGCTGATTCCTGCAGTGTTGTGGCAGTGTTTCTGAGTGAGCAGGCGGATTCCCATCGTGTGAGGGGAGTGAGCAGGCTGATTTACGCAGTGTTGGGGGAGTGAGCAGACTGATTCCTACAGTGTTAGGGGAGTGAGTAGGCCGATTCCTGCAGTGTTGGGGGAGTGCGCAGCCTGATTCCTGCCGTGATGGGGGAGTGAGCAGCCTGATTCCCGCAGTGTTGGGGGAGTGAGCAGGCTGATTCCCGCAATGTTGTGGGAGTCATCAGGCTGATTCCCGCAGTGTTGTGGGAGTGAGCAGGCTGATTTCCGCAGTGTTGGGATGTGAGCAGGCTGATTCCGCAGTGTTGGTGGAGTGTGCAGACTGATTCCCATAGGTTTGGGGGAGTGAGTAGATTAATTCCCGCAGAATTGGGGGAGTGAGAGGCCTGATTCCTGCTGCGTTGGGAGAGTGAGCCGACTGATTCCCGCAGCGTTGGGGTTTGAAAAGGCTGATTCCCACAGTGTTGGGATCAGTGAACAGACTGATTTCTGCAGGGATGGGGCAGTAAGCAATCAGATTTCTGTTGTGTATTCGGAGGGAGCAGGCAGATTCGCGCAGTGTTGGGTGAGTGAGCAGGCAGATTCCCACAGTGTTGATTTCTGCAGGGATGGGGCAGTGAGCAGTCAGATTTCTGTTGTGTATTCGGAGGGAGCAGGCAGATTCGCGCAGTGTTGGGTGAGTGAGCAGGCAGATTCCCACAGTGTTAGGGGAGTGAGCAGACAGACTCCCGCAGTGTTGGGCGAGTGAGCAGGCAGATTCCCACAGTGTTAGGGGAGTGAGCAGACAGACTCCCGCAGTGTTGGGCGAGTGAGCAGGCAGATTCCCACAGTGTTAGGGGAGTGAGCAGACAGACTCCCGCAGTGTTGGGCGAGTGAGCAGGCAGATTCCCACAGTGTTAGGGGAGTGAGCAGACAGACTCCCGCAGTGTTGGG
>NW_025204101.1:2987-9069 GCF_004010195.1 Chiloscyllium plagiosum
CACCATATTCCACTGCTTGGCCCAATACATGTGTTACATTATGATTCACACATGTATTGGGACATAATTTTTAACCGTTTCACCACATTCCACTGCTTGGAATTTTACACCACACAGGCTTATTCCCACAGTGCAGGGGGAGTGAATAGAATGATTTCCGCAGTGTAGGAGGGTGAGTAGGCTAATTCCCACAGTGTTGGGTGAGTGAGCACCCTGATTCCGGCGTGTTGGGGGAGTGAGCAGGCTGATTCCGGCGGTGTTGGGGGAGTGAGCAGGCTGATTTCTGCAGTGTTGGTGGAGCGTACAGAGGGATTCCTGCAGTGTTGTAGGAGTGAGCAGGCTGATTTCCGCAGTGTTGGGGAAGTGATCTGGTTGATTCTCGCAGCATTGGGGGAGTGAGCAGGCTAATTCCTGCAGTGTTGTGGGAGTGAGCGGGCTGATGCCTGCAGTGTTGGGGGAGTGAGCAGCCTGATTCCGGCAGTGTTTGGGGAGTGAGCAGGCAGATACCCGCAGTGTTGGCGGAGTGAGCAGGCTGACTCTCGCAGTGTTGGGGGAATGAGCAGGCTGATTCCCGCAGCGTTGGGAGAGAGAGGAGGCTGATTCCCGCAGTGTGGGGATGGATGCGCAGGATGATTCCCGCAACATTGGAGGGGTTAGCAGGATGATTCCTGTAGCATTGAAGGGGTTATCCGGGTGATTCCTGCAATGTTGGGTGAGTGAGCAGGCTGATTCCTGCAGTGTTAGGAAAAAAGAAGGCGGATTCCCACTGTGTTGGGGGAGAGAGCAGGCTGATTCTGGCAGCGTTGGAGGAATGAGCAGCTGATTCCCACAGTGTTAGGGGAGTGAGCAGTAAGATTCCCGCAGTGTTGTGTGAGTGAGCAGGCTGATTCCCGCAGTGTTGGGAGAGTGAGCAGACTGATTCGCGCAGTGTGGTGGGATTGAGCAGGCTGATTCCCACACATTTGGGGGAGTGAGCAGGCTGATTCCCGCAAAATTGGGGGAGTGAGCAGGCTGATTCGCGCAGTGTGGTGGGATTGAGAAGGCTGATTCCCACAGTGTTGGGGAGTGAGCAGGCTGATTCCCACAGTGCTGGGGGAGTGAATAGATTGATTTCCGCAGTGTAGGGGGAGTGAGTAGGCTAATTCCCACAGTGTAGGGGGAGTGAGCAGGCTGATTCCCGCAGTGTTGGGGGAGTGAGCAGGCTGATTTCGACAGTGTTGGGGGAGTGAGCAGGCTGATTCCGGCATTGTTGGGGGAGTGAGCAGCCAGATTCCGGCAGTGTTGGGCGAGTGAGCAGGCTGATTCCCGCAGTGTTGGTGGAGTGAGCAGGCTGATTCCCGCAGTGTTGGGGGAGTGAGTAGGCTGATTCCCGCAGTGTAGGAGAGTGAGCAGGCTGATCCCTGCAGTGTTGGCGGAGTGAGCAGGCTGATTCCCGCAGTGTTGGCGGAGTGAGCAGACTGATTCCCGCAGTGTTGGCAGAGTGAGCAGGCTGATTCCCACAGGGTAAGGGGAGTGAGCAGGCTGATTTTCGCCATGTTGGGCGAGAGAGCTGTCTGATTCCTCCAATGTTGGGGAGTGAGTAGGCTGATTCCCGCAGCGTTGGAGGAGTGAGCAGGCGGATTCTTGCAGAGTTGGGGGACTGAGCACGGTGATTCCCGCAGTGTAAGGGGAGTGAGCAGACAGAGACCCGCAGTTTGGGTGAATGAGCACACAGATTCCCTCAGTGTTGGGAGGGGGAGCAGGCTGATTCTGGCAGCGTTGGAGGAATGAGCAGCTAATTCCCACAGTGTTAGGGGAGTGAGCAGTAAGATTCCCGCAGTGTTGTGTGAGTGAGCAGGCTGATTCCCGCAGTGTTGGGAGAGTGAGTAGACTGATACCCACAGTGTTGGGGGAGTGAGCAGGCTGATTCGCGCAGTGTGGTGGGATTGAGCAGGCTGATTCCCACACATTTGGGGGAGTGAGCAGGCTGATTCCCGCAAAATTGGGGGAGTGAGCAGGCTGATTCGC
The DNA here is from genome assembly GCF_004010195.1 of Chiloscyllium plagiosum. NCBI lineage: Eukaryota > Metazoa > Chordata > Chondrichthyes > Orectolobiformes > Hemiscylliidae > Chiloscyllium > Chiloscyllium plagiosum. The sequence goes on from NW_025204101.1 coordinate 4,995, forward strand.
GCAGTGTGGTAGGATTGAGCAGGCTGATTCCCACAGTGTTGGGGGTGTGCGAAGGCTGATTCCCGCAGTGTTGGGGAGTGAGCAGGCTGATTCCCACAGTGCTGGGGGAGTGAATAGATTGATTTCCGCAGTGTAGGGGGAGTGAGTAGGCTAATTCCCACAATGTAGGGGGAGTGAGCAGGCTGATTCCCGCAAAATTGGGGGTCCCGCATTGTTTGTGGAGTGAGTAGGATGAAGCCCACAGTGTTCGGGGAGTGAGCAGGCTGATTCCCGCAATGCTGGGGGAGTGTGAAGGCTGATTTCCACAGCGTTGGGGGAGTGAGCAGACGGATTCCCACAGCGTTGGGGGAGTGAGCAGGCTGACTCGAGCAGTGTTGGGGATGTGAACCGGTTGATTCCCACAGTGTTGGAGGAGTGAGCAGACTGATTCCCGCAGAATTGGGTGAGTGAGAAGCCTGATTCCGACAGTGTTGGGGGAGTGACCAGCCTGATTCCCACAGAATGGTGGGTGTGAACAGGCCGATTCCCGCAATGTTGAGGGAGTGAACAGGCAGATTCCCACAGTGTTGACAGAGTGAGCAGGCTGATTCCTGCAGTGGTCGGGGAGTGAGCAGACTGATTCTTGCAGTGTTGGAGGATTGAGCAGGAAGATTTCCGCAGTGTTGGGTTCAAGGGCAGACTGATTCTCGCAGTGTTTCTGAGTGAGCAGGCGGATTCCAATAGTGTGAGGGGAGTGAGCAGGCTGATTTACGCAGTGTTGGGGGAGTGAGCAGGCTGATTCCCGCTGTGTTTGGGGAGAGAGCAGGCCGATTTACGCAGTGTTGGAGGAATGAGCAGCTGATTCCTACAGTGTAAGGGGAGTGAGCAGTAAGATTCCCGCAGTGTTGGGTTCAAGGGCAGACTGATTCCCGCAGTGTTTCTGAGTGAGCAGGCAGATACCCGTAGTGTTTGGGGAGTGAGCAGGCTGATACCCACAGTGTTGTGGGAGTGAGCAGGCTGATTCCCACAGTGTTGGTGTGTGAGACGGCTGATTCCCGCAGAATGGTGGGAGTGAACAGGCCGATTCCTGCAATGTTGAGGGATTGAAAAGGCAGATTCCCGCAGTGTTGGTGGAATGAGCAGGCTGATTTCCAATGTGTTGGGGGAATAAGCCTGCTGATTCCCGCAGTGTTGGTGGAATGAGCAGGCTGATTTCCACTGTGTTAGGTGAGTCAGCAGTAAGATTCCCACAGTGTTGGGGGAATGAGCAGGCTGATTCCTGCAGTGTTAGGGGAGTGAGCAGTAAGATTCCCGCAGTGTTGGGGGAATGAGCAGGCTGATTCCCGCAGTGTGAGGGGAGTGAGCAGTAAGATTCCCGCAGTGTTAGAGGAGTGAGCAGGCTGATACCCACAGTGTTGGGGGACTTGATCAGGCTGATTCCCGCAGATTTGGGAGAGAGAGCAGGCTGATTCCCGCATTGCTCGGGGACTGAGTACGATGATTCCCACAGTGTTCGGGAAGTGAGTATGCTGATTCCCGCAATATTGGGGGAGTGAGAAGGCTGATTCCCACAGTGTTGGGGGAGAAAGCAGGCTGATTCCCGCATTGTTTGTGGAGTGAGTAGGATGAAGCCCACAGTGTTCGGGGAGTGAGCAGGCTGATTCCCGCAGTGATGGGGGAGTGTGAAGGCTGATTTCCACAGCGTTGGGGGAGTGAGCAGATGGATTCCCACAGCGTTGGGGGAGTGAGCAGGCTGACTCGCGCAGTGTTGGGGATGTGAGCCGGTTGATTCCCACAGTGTTGGGGGAGTGAGCAGACTGACTCGCGCAGTGTTGGGGATGTGAACTGGTTGATTCCCACAGTGTTGGAGGTGTGAGCAGACTGATTCCTGCAGAATTGGGTGAGTGAGAAGCCTGATTCCGACAGTGTTGGGGGAGTGACCAGCCTGATTCCCACAGAATGGTGGGTGTGAACAGGCCGATTCCCGCAATGTTGAGGGAGTGAACAGGCAGATTCCCACAGTGTTGACAGAGTGAGCAGGCTGATTTGCACTGTGTTGGAGGAATGAGTAGCTGATTCCTGCAGTGGTCGGGGAGTGAGCAGTAAGATTCCCGCAGTGTTGGGGCAGCGAGCAGTAAGATTGGGTGGCACGGTGGCACAGTGGTTAGCACTGCTGCCTCACAGCGCCAGAGACTCGGGTTCAATTCCCGCCTCAGGCGACTGACTTTCTGGAGTTTGCACGTTCTCCCCATGTCTGCGTGGGTTTCCTCCGGGTACTCCGGTTTCCTCCCACATTCCAAAAATGTGCAGGTCAGGTGAATTGGCCATGCTGTGTTGGAGGTGTGAGCAGACTGATTCCCGCAGAATTGGGTGAGTGAGAAGCCTGATTCCGACAGTGTTGGGGGAGTGACCAGCCTGATTCCCACAGAATGGTGGGTGTGAACAGGCCGATTCCCGCAATGTTGAGGGAGTGAACAGGCAGATTCCCACAGTGTTGACAGAGTGAGCAGGCTGATTTGCACTGTGTTGGGGGAATGAGCAGGCTGATTCCTGCAGTGGTCAGGGAGTGAGCAGTAAGATTCCCGCAGTGTTGGGGCAGTGAGCAGTAAGATTCCGGCAGTGTTAGAGGAGTGAGCAGGCTGATACCCACAGTGTGGTGGGATTGAGCAGGCTGATTCCCACAGTGTTGGGGGAGTGAGCAGGTTGATTCCTGCAGTATTGGGGGAGTGAGAAGGCTGATTCCCACAGTGTGGCGGGATTGAGCAGGCTGATTCCCACAGTGATGGGGGTGTGAGAAGGCTGATTCCCGCAGTGTTGGGGGAGTGAATAGAGTGATTTCCGCAGTGTAGGGGGAGTGAGTAGGCTAATTCCCACAGTGTTGGGGGAGTGAGCAGACTGATTCCCAGTGTTGGAGGAGTGAGCAGGTTGATTCCCGCAGTGTTGGGGGAGTGAGCAGGCTGATTTCGACAGTGTTGGGGGGAGTGAGCAGACTGATTCCCGCAGTGTTAGGGTTTGAGAAGGTGGATTCCAGCCGTGTTCGGGGAATGAGCAGGCAAATACCTGCAGTGTTGGGCGAGTGAGCAGGCTGACACGCGCAGTGTTGGGGATATGAGCCGATTGATTCCCACAGTGTTGGGTGAGTGAGCAGACTGATTCCCGCAGAATTGGGGGAGTGAGAGACCTGATTCTGACAGTGTTGGGGGAGTGAGCAGCCTGATTCCCACAGAATGGTGGGTGTGAACAGGCTGACTCCCACAATGTTGAGGGAGTGAACAGGCAGATTCCCGCAGCGTTGGCGGAGTGAGCAGGCTGATTCCCGCAGTGTTGGGGGAATGAGCAGGCTGATTCCAGCAATGTTCGGGGAGTGAGCAGTAGGATTCCCGCAGTGTTAGAGGAGTGATCAGGCTGATTCCCGCAGATTTGGGGGAGAGAGCAGGCTAATTCCCGCATTGCTCGGAAGTGAATAGGATGATTCCCACAGTGTTCGGGGAGTGAGCAGGCTGATTCCGGCAGTGTTGGGCGAGTGAGCAGGCTGATTCCCGCAGTGTTGGGCGAGTGAGCAGGCTGACTCACGCAGTGTTGGGGATGTGAGCCGATTGATTCCCACAGTGTTGGGGGAGTGAGCAGACTGATTCCCGCAGAATTGGGGGAGTGAGAGGCCTGATTCCGACAGTGTTGGGGGAGTGAGCAGCCTGATTCCCACAGAATGGTGGGAGTGAACAGGCCGATTCCCGCAATGTTGAGGGAGTGAACAGGCAGATTCCCGCAGTGTTGGCGGAGTGAGCAGGCTGATTCCCCGCAATGATCGGGGAGTGAGCAGTAAGATTCCCGCAGTGTTGGGGCAGTGAGCAGTAAGATTCCCGCAGTGTTAGAGGAGTGATCAGGCTGATTCCCACAGATTTGGGGGAGAGAGCAGGCTGATTCCCGCATTGCTCGGGGAGTGAATAGGATGATTCCCACAGTGTCCGGGGAGTGAGCAGGCTGATTCCAGAAGTATTGGGGGAGTGAGAAGGCTTATTCCCACAGAATTGGGGGAGTGAGCAGGCAGATTCCCACAGTGTTGGGGGAGTGAGCAGGCAGATTCCCACAGTGTTGG